>NC_060903.1:1087500-1117500 GCF_014805685.1 Silurus meridionalis
TTCAACCTGGTTGATGAGCTGTAGAGTCAGTGAACATCTAGAACCTTAACAATGAACCAACAAGGCCTTGTGTGTATATGTGTGTGTGTGTGTGTGTGTGTGTGTGTGTGTGGTCACTTCAATATCCTAAAGTGTGTTCACAGGTCAGAGGTCAAATCCTCGACCCCGTTCCCTGGTGTCCTTTAGCCTTTTGCAGCTAAATTACGAGCATTTGTTTCTGACATGTTGTTGTCTGGGTTTCAGGTTTTAGCCTATGATCACGTAAGAGTGAGGAAGGAGGAAGAGCAGCTTTGAGGAGGAGGAGGAGGAAGAAGAAGAAGAGGAAGAAGAAGAAGAAGTGCCAACCTGGAACATGGTGCCTCAGATTTGCCCTTCACTGCCGTTGACGCCTTGCTGTTTTTCTGTCCTGCTTCTTCTCGGCCTCGCGGCCGTTCATTCCCACGCCGACAGTGAGTAGAACTATTTAAATCCTCAGAATGGCGGGAATTGGGTTAGCGGTTGATGCTAAATTTAAAAAAGCCTTATAATAGCAATACACTGTTTTTTTCCGACGGAGTGACCAACATATCTGAGGTAAATGTCGACATTCCGGATTGGCTGGATGCGTTTCCATGGTTACCACGCATTCACGTTATAGAAAAAACCTCCACGCTTACAACAAAGCAAGCTTCTCGCCTCAGAATTAGCCGCTTCAAACCCCAACTTCAAACTCTATACGTTTATTTAAGAATAATAGAAGGAGAGGTTGGTGCGAAAGTCTTGGCCCCCCCAGATACTCACTAAGTTATTTTTGAGCACTTTACAGTTCTTTATATTTGATTGATTTATTGATTTTTCTTTTATTTCTTTTTATTTATCTTTTTATCTTAACTTTTTTATTCTGATTTAACATATTTTTATAAATATCTCAATATTTATTTCTATCTTTTATATATATATAATTTCAGAATTAAAGTGTGTAATAGGTTTACGGCTTGCTCATCAGGGACAAATGCACACCATTCACCATCACTGTTGATTTGTGTAAAGCTGCTTTGAGACAATGTCTGTTGTGAAAAGCGCTATACAAATAAACTTGACTTGACTTGACTTAATAATCTGTGGTGCAATATTTTTTATTTAAATGGTGAAAATTGATAAAATAATATATATTTTTTAAATATTACCATATAATAAGAAGCAACATTCTGTCTTAGTAGATTTGGCTGATGTATGTCATTGTCTTATAATTAAATCTATTAAAACTTTAATTATTTGATCATATAAAAAAATAAATATTTAGGAACTTTGAGATGTAGGTGCTTTAATCATAATTGAAACTTTTTTTGTAGTGTTTTTGTAGCAAACTATTTTTTACAATTTAATGAAAATGAATTACATAGATTTTTTGCCAGCTTTTATGCCACAAAAACTATTTATTTATGTATTTATTTAAGTAAGCTTACTTTAAAAGAATAGAATTTTTGAAAGGTAAAAAATGACGACTGCTCCTCACACAGATGCTCTAATGATAGAGTTGAGAAGAAACTCGTTGCTTGAAGTTCAGATGCTAATAATAGGGTGTTGATAAACGTCTGCCTGGTGCTTGGCCCCCTGTGATTGCTATTTTGGCCTCAGTTTTTTTTTTTCCTCGTTAGTGGTTTTGAGCTTTAAAGAGTTTGAACACACAGGAACACACACACACAGGAACACACACACAATCACACACACACATGAACACACACACACACATGAACACACACACTGATGGTTTAGAAATTGAGTCAGTGTTTTGGCTTAGTGACTGTTCAGAGAGGTGTGATCTCCTTTCTACTTCCTGCCACCTTATTCTGCTTCTTTCACGCGTTCAGTTTTTCCGTCACTGATTTTCTGTTCACCTGTATTCAGCTTCCTGTCACCTGTATCTGGCTTCCTGTCACCTATAACTTCCTGTTACCTGTTTTCAACTCCCTCATTTTTCAGATCTCAACTGAAGGAAAAGAAGCTGAGAGCAGGTCACAGGAAGCTGAAAGTTACAGGAAGTTTCCTCCTATTCCAGAGCTGAAGCGTAACACTGTCCTCCTCACACACAGACGTAATGAGTGTATTAAACAGTTCTGATGAGTCAGCTGTAAACGCGTCACATAAGCAGAGTCGAAGGAGTAAAATCCTAAGAATAACGTCAGAGGGAATGTTGTGACCACAAACGAGCGGGTGTTAGCGTTGTGTTGTCTGTAATCAGGAGCTGAATTATATGCTGGAGGAGCCAGAGTTCAGGGTGGAGCTGCTCCACCTCACCACCTCACCATCTTACCACCTCACTGCCTCCCCATCTCAACATCTCACCACCTTACTATTTCACCACCTTACTGCTTCACCACCTCACTATCTCACCATCTCACCACCTCACCATCTCACCATCTCACCACCTCCCTATCTCACCATCTCACCACCTCACTGCTTCACCACCTCACTACCTCACCATCTCACCACCTCACCATCTCACCATCTCACCACCTCCCTATCTCACCATCTCACCACCTCACTGCCTCACCACCTCACTATCTCACCATCTCACCACCTCACTGCCTCACCACCTCACTATCTCACCACCTCACTGCCTCACCACCTCACTATCTCACCATCTCACTGCCTCACCACCTCACTATCTCACCATCTCACCACCTCACTGCCTCACCACCTCACTATCTCACCACCTCCCTGTCTCACCATCTCTCCACCTCACTATCTCACCACCTCCCTGTCTCACCATCTCTCCACCTCACTATCTCACCATCTCACCACCTCACTGCCTCACCACCTCACTATCTCACCATCTCACCACCTCACTGCCTCACCACCTCACTATCTCACCACCTCACTGCCTCACCACCTCACTATCTCACCATCTCACTGCCTCACCACCTCACTATCTCACCATCTCACTGCCTCACCACCTCACTATCTCACCATCTCACCACCTCACTGCCTCACCACCTCACTATCTCACCACCTCCCTGTCTCACCATCTCTCCACCTCACTATCTCACCATCTCACCACCTCACTGCCTCACCATCTCACCATCTCACCACCTCACTGCCTCACCACCTCACTATCTCACCACCTCCCTATCTCACGATCTCACCACCTCACTATCTCACTATCTCACCACCTCACTGCCTCACCACCTCACTATCTCACCATCTCACCACCTCACTGCCTCCCCATCTCACCATCTCACCACCTCACTATCTCACCACTTCACCATCTCACCATCTCACAGCTCACCATTCACCACCTCTGGGGATTTTTTATTTACTTATTTAATGCACTTTTTATTTGTTTGTTTGTTTTAAATAAAAATACATAATGTTTATGTTGTGACAGTACGGCACTGCATGAAGCTAATTACATAAAAAAGTTAAAGTAAAAAAGTGATAAAAAAATGCAATCATTAAAATTAAAAATGATTAATTTCAATACATTTATTTATTATTATTACCCCAATGCTTTTTTCTCTTCATTTATGAACATTTATATATTTGGAAGAAAGAAAATGAACAAGAAAAAATGGTCAGAAATAGTAACATAATAATAATAATAATAACAAAAAAAGTTTTCCTAGTATTCATTCTTCAGGTGATGAGGATCAGTGTTTCCAGCTTTCCGTTATCCTGTAAACTGATTCCGAACACTAAAAAAAATTTAGCTGTTGAGGAAGAAGTCTTCAGTGTCCCCAGTGTTAGGTTTCTGTAATCGCAAAAAATAAACATCAGGACACTAAATGCAAATATAATGGATTAAAATAAACATTTTGTTTTATTAATAACTGCAAAAAAAAAAAAACTCTCATTACACTTTTTTAACACTGATTTTATAGATGATTTTACGGGAACTACTCGACCCCCAGATGTTTTATTTAGTCCAGTGCAGTTTGCTGAATGTGTGTGTGTGTGTGTGTGTGTGTGTGTGTGTGTGTGTGTGTGTGTGTGTGTTGTTCATGATTAGAGTTGTGTAATAAGAATCAACATGAATCATAATAAAGTAATAAGTAATCCGCATCTCACACACACACACACACACACACACACACACACACACACACACAGATGTGGTGATGGTGTTAACAGGCAGCGTTGTGTGAAGGACAGAGGAGGATGTTGATGATGCTGCTGAATGCAGGCCACAGCTCGGTGTTTGGATCTCTGCCTCTTCTCAGCATAATTAAGCCATTAATCTGTGATCATTAACCTCCGTCGACCCCTCGCTCTCCCGCTCCGGAACGCCTCCACGCCGTCCCATCCTCTCTTTCTTATTCCCTCTGCGTCCCTGCATCCCTCCGTCTCGCTCGTTCACTCGTTCTCTGGGACAGAGATCGCAGCTGTGGGTCAAATACGACTACATCCTGAGAGCCGCTCCGGCGCACATTCACTTACTTTAATTACACACAACCAGTTTCTCGTCTCGTCTGTTTCGCTTGCTACACACACACACACACACACACACACACCACATCTGATCTGCCGACACTCACCGAGGGGCCCCGGGACTCCCCACAGAAGGGTCTTTGATCCAGGGCCACAAATCTCAGACATTAGAAAAAACTTCTTTCAGGGTTCTTTAGATGTTTTTTTTTTCTAATTCTTTTATCCTTTTTTTTTTTTATATATATTTTTTTTATATGTAATCCATCAATATTTAGATTTTTTTTACATATTTATTCATTTATTAAATATTTTATTTTATTTATATATATGGCGAGCTAATTTTTTTTACATACTTTTTATACTTAATACTTATAATACAATAATATAATACTATTATTTTATACTTTAACATACTTTTATGTTTTTTTTACAATTTTAAATGTTCCCGATAGTCATTTAAAAAAAATCTTTTTTTAAGAAAAACTAAATATTTACATAATAATAATAATATAATAATAATAATAATAATAATAATAATAATAATAATAATAATAAAATAAACCTTAAAAGAAGATGCTAAATCTCTAGATTGATTTTTGTTTAAAAAAAAAAAAAAGTTCTTTGGATGGTTGGAATTTTCTATTGTT
Source organism: Silurus meridionalis (assembly GCF_014805685.1). Lineage (NCBI taxonomy): Eukaryota > Metazoa > Chordata > Actinopteri > Siluriformes > Siluridae > Silurus > Silurus meridionalis. Next base: position 1,092,555 of record NC_060903.1, read on the forward strand.
TTTTTAATCGGACCTTAAACAATTTGATTAAATGAATAAAGAAATGAATCATTTCGAGAGCCTGTGAGAACGCTCGGCTCATCAGATCCCCTGGTGAGAAATGAACTCCTCCTCGAAGGCCTTGACGCGAGGCCGAGGGTTCAACTGGAAGCCATATTACATTCGTCATAAATCAGAAAGGTTTTCCCGACAGCGAATGTCATTTCTGGACGTTCATCACTGTCGCGCAATACGCTGTGATTGATGCAGCAATATGTTAAAGGAGCGGGATGGATGTCGTGTCGGAGAGATAATGACTTCGCTACGAATTTTATTCCCGGTGATAAAATGCAGCCTGGGACTCGGGGATGCCGAGCGCTAACGTCATTTACACCCAGCATGTACGGAATTCTTTCTTTTGTTTTTTCTTTATCTTTTGTTTTTTATTTTTTTTTTACATATCTGATTTGGTGGGATCAAATCTAAAAAATTATTTGGTTACCTCTTTTTTTTTCCCCACCAGTCTTTCACACTGAATTGAATTGAAGAAAAATATTATCAATTAAAACTCAATTTAAATAAATAATACATTTGATGAGCAGTTTTACCTTCCAGATGGAAATGTAGCAGTGTTCATAAATTTCTTTAATAAATAATTATTAATTAATTATTGAAAAATCTCGAATGAAAATTGAAATTCTTTGAGGCTCATTAAAAAGCTGCTGTTGTTTTTTTTCTCCCAAATAATAAATATCATAAACAATTCTTTAGTGTTTCACTTGGAGCCTTTAAGAGGAGAAAAAACAACTTGAGTGTCTTTTTTTTCCCTCTGTTTTGTCTGTAATTACATTTGCAGGATCGACTGTTTGGATAAAAGCTTTGGTAATGGCGGACTCCTGTTATGTCGACTTTATAATTATTGTCCCTGTCAGGATCGGGGCTTTGGGGTTTGGGTCCCAGTAGCCCTGTAATTACATTCAGCCCCAATGCTCGCTCAGGGTTCGGGGTCTGGAGTTGAGGGATCTGAGGATCTGAGGATCTGAGATTGTAACTAGAGGATAGAAGGAATAAAGATAGTGAGGTGGTATGGAGGAGCAGGAGAAAAAAGATCAAGAATTATAAATAACTACTTTTTTTTTTTTAATGCGTGCGTATGGTGTGTTCACATCGCCATCAGGGGGGAATTCTGGATCCTAATTGGCCGGAATTTATCTATAAAGGTGCGAATACTTTATGTAAAATAGTTTCTGTGAGGTGGCGAAGCGGATGGAATTGTGTATTTCAGCAGCGCCCTCTATTGACTCGGAGGGAAATGTCTGGCTAGTCCACATTACGTGTAGATCACGACCAAAAAAGCTCAGCCGCGTCCGAGTTCTCCACCGGTCGCTCTCGGGTTTAACCTCGGCAAATATTTTTAATCTGCTAATTCAATGGCTATTTATTTTATTAATAGACTCGAATCTTGATTGTTCATCCATACAGTTTTTAGTTTTAATGCTGATTCTAAAACCTTGACAAGAAACTTGGTTCTGGTTGTATTACGCTTGTCATGTGAAGCTAATCTAGGTAACGCTCAGATAGCCTAGCACTCCCGCATCGATTCCCCGCGAACAAAACTAATAAATCTAAGAAGACAGACGAATGCCTCTGGGTCCGAGCAAGCGGTAATTGAGCTTTTGCCAGAGAATATTAGTCCGAACTCGTCTCGAACTGATTTTGACAGCTTTCAATAGCCGTAACATCCATAAACTCCCTGTCATTACTATTTAATATTTCAGCTGAGATGAAAAGGTAAAGCATATCCAGTAACACTTGATGTGTGGCTAGGAGATATATATATATATATATGGATCAGGTTTTTCTTTCAGCGCTTTCACAGGTAGCCTGATGCTAGCGGCGGGCGAGATCGGAAAAAATGTCATCATGGGGTTTCCTTAACAAGGACGACAAAACCAATGAAAAAAAGCCGTTCATGATGGAACTGAGGTCGTTGTTGAAACGATACCCAGAACTGAAGCTTTGTCAGCGAGATACTTCGTCTTAACGTCGCTAATATGATGCGTTGTTGGTCCAAACTTTGGCATTTGTAACACGCCTTTGGTTTATCTGAGTACACAGAGGACCCCTTGAGGTTTAGATATTCACCAGGTCTCCATTTTCCCATCATGCCTTTCAGCAGGGGAGATGCACACAGAGGTATATCTGCTGGAGTTCCCATATGGGAAATGTCAAGCTAAGTCCCTTTTTATTCTATGTTGTCAAGATGAGGTTCCACCTCATTATGTCTGCAAAGTTGCAAAGAAAAGAGCAAGAATGATGACGAGCTTCAACATGCAGAATCGGCCGACAAACAGCTGACGACGTCCGACTGCAGCCAACTGTGCGGAACAAAAAACAGTTCTTATCCTTTGTTCTTAATCTTGCCTTCTATATTTTATTGGTTAAATCTGATGCTACTTTTGGAGAGAGAATGAGAGAATCACCTTATGGAAGTTCAGGCTTCAGGTACTGATTAGAGACGCTTGTGTCAGTAAATGTTTCATTTAAGCAGTTTTCTGTATCACATCTTATTAATTAACTGTTAGATTTGATGAGATGAAGAGGGAAAGAAAATTACCAAAAACATATCGGCCAAAAAGAAAATCGTTACGATATATCGACCATCGTAGGTTGCTTCCAGTACCTACTCCAAGTATAGGGTGTTTTCTTTAAAGTAGGTACTGAAGCAATATCTGGACCACGGCATACAGAGGATACAAAAGCAAGGTCTAAGTGAGTGTTCTTCATTGTAAACCCTCATTAAAACAAATGATGACCTGGAGATGTTGGTGGAGGAGGATGGAGATGGTGATGGTCCTTTATTTGGTCTAGTTCCATTAGACCGCCTCATTTGTGCATTGACAGCCTGAGCTTTTAAGGTCTAGGGTTACGTCATGCTCCGAGGAGCTTTGATGGGGTCGTGGGTCAGTGGAGAGAAGAGAAAAGCCATATCCTGACCTCCCAGATGGTTCTGCAGGCCCCTTTTTAGTTCTCTAAAGCCACAGGTGCAAGAACAGGTGGTCTCACACACATACATGCTTCCATTCGTGTTCTGTAATCCGTGGCATATATATATATATATATATGGTGAACGTGAAGATGCGAAGATCTTCCAAAAAACATTCCTTCTTTATTTTAAAAACAGTACATGGACTTTTTGAAAGCTGGTGAAAGGAAAGTACCCGAGTGAGACCCGGGTTTTTGCGGAAACTAATCGCTCGAGTCGATTTGAGTGGAGTATGTGGAATCGATACCCAAACCAGAGAGAGAGAGAGAGAGAGAGAGAGAGAGAGAGAGAGAGATGCACATTCGTTTTCATTAATAATAGATTACCAGTTTTATTTTTTTAAACCCCTTCACTGCAGCACTTAGTGGAAATATGTCTGATGATCTGACGCTATCGGCCGCCGTCCTTACAGCCGAACGCTTCCATTAATGTAATTCTGCTCCATTTCCAAGGCTTTTGCTTCCAATTAGCGCCACATTATCTTGCCCAATCAGCTTAATAACAATATTTTTCACAATTCTGCGGCCATTATCAACTTGTTAAATGGACCCCGCTTAATATTTATATTAAAACCCTGGCGGGAATAGTGTCGCGTTTTACCGCTCTGGGAACATTAATGGTGCTTTTCCTGATGGTGATTTTTTTTTTATCTCATTTTCCTCGGGTCCATTATGCGAGCGTAAACACAGGGAGAGAGAGAATAAACAGGCTGATAAACGCAGAGTGGGGGAAAAAAAAGAAAAGTGTCTCTCTCTTTAAGTGATCTCCGAGAAAAGGCGTCTGTCGAGCTCGTTGCTTTCCGGGTTTGGGTGAATTATTTAACAGAATGGCGCAGAACATCGAATCGGAATGCAATTACGCATTTCCACTGTGCCCACTGCGAGGCGCATTACAGTAATAACCTCCAGGATTTCTGCCCGACTGATAAAAGAGCGAGATAGATAGATAGATAGATAGATAGATAGATAGATAGATAGATAGATAGATAGATAGATAGATAGATCGATCGATCATCGGGGAAAACTTTGACAAGCCGCGGACATGTGACGCTAGCGTTTGCCATGATTTCTGGTGCAGTGTACTCCACTTATTCTGCAGCGTTTACACAGGGATATCTGCCTTCTAATCAAACCCCGAAGGAGCATCGCGTCTTTCGAGTAACGGACTGATATCCTTCGTTCCACCCTTCGACGGCTCTCGACACAAATCCAGAGTAAATACCTTTACTCAGGCCGCTGCGAGCAAATCACTCACACACCCCTGGTCCCGACCGTCCTCTCGAGCAGAAAATCACTTACCGAAAGCATTAGCTCGATGTTCACTCATGCATCTTTGACGAGTCTGTTGGGGGGGTGGGGGGCGCTTCCTGCTAATCGAGGTGAGGCGTATCATATGACCCGTGCACTGGGAGGTTTAGCGTTACTTTAGGCTTTAAACCGCTGCTCGTGGTGGGCCTTTTAAAGACGTGAATCATCATCTTTGGTTTCCAGCCTTGATTTGATATCGGCTCAAAGATGGAGAGAGAGAGAGAGAGCGAGAGAGAGGGAATCCCACGGGAATAAAACTATTAGGTCATTATTTCGTCTCTGGTGACAAAACAGAAGAGTGTAATATTCAGCCTGTTAATAAGGAGGTATACACTCAAGTCTGGGTGCCGTCCAGGTGTGCACTCAACATCACAGGGGTTCACTTATATTGGAGGAAACTTTTAACAGATTCCCAGTCCAGCTGGAGTAAAACATCGAATCCCTCAAATCCCACAGAGGGAAAATCAATATATAAGTCGCCTCGTCGTATCGTCTCAATGTTTCACCAAATCCCATACGGGACGCCATGCGTACGGGGACTGCTGCGTCCCCTCACTGTACAGGACTCATACAATTATTATTCAACGCTGATGTTCCACCCGTTTTTTACTTTAAAGCGAAAAAGAACATTTTTGCAACCTTTTATTATGGTTTTAATTTACGGTTTTTTTGTTTAACAAAAAATTTGCAAATCAAATTTTCTTCTACAATTTTAATTTCAAGTTTAGTTTATTTTAATTCTGTTTAAATTTAATTAAAAAATTTTAATATTATTTTCTTAAACATTTTTAAATTTGGCATCCGTTAAAAGGTGGTAGTTTGCTACAGAAATTTTCAATAAAATGCAGACTAAAAAAGACTTAATATAAAACTGTAATATAAAATACTATATTATAATACAAAGGAAAAGTTTTTTTTTAAATATAAAAACGCATCAATGTCAACAAAACAAAGAGAAACTAGCTAGAAAGACAAACCCAAACAAGCTAGGTATCGCTAATGTATTCGCAAGTTTACTGAATCATGGAATTGAATTGAACTATTTGAATTTTATTTTCTTGAAATAAAAATTGTTGTCTGGATAAAGTGGTAGTTTGCAATGGAAATATTATAAAATGCAAATTTAAAAAGACTTAATATCATACAGTAATAATATGTTACAATACTGTAATAAAAATATAAATATAAAAAATATTTAAATATAAAAACGCATCAATGTAAAAATAAATAAAAAAAGAGAAACTAGTTAGAGAGACAAACCCAAACAAACTCAGTCGCACGTATATAAATAAATAAACAGCTGCCGTTGTGATTAAGGTTTTTTATGTATAAAAAGATCGTAGCTTTTGTTTTTTTTTGTTTAACATCATGTTCTTGTTTTTCTTTTCTTAATTTAAGTGAACTTTTTTGAATGTTGTTTGAATCAGATGAAACTATTTACATTTTGTTATTTTCTTAAGAAATTATTAAAAAACAGTTTCAGATTCGTCCTTTGCAAAAAAGGTGGTAGTTTGGTAATTTGAACAAAAAAATGTTTTTTTAAATATAATACTGTTATAATATGAAACTATATTATAATACAAAAAAAAACTATAAAAACTTATGGATATCAGCTTTGTTGCGTGTGTTCATTTTAACAATTAACCGGCGTTTGGATGTAAATAACGATTGTAGTGTTTGTGTTTTTTGTTTAACGTCATGATGTCGCACTTTAGAGTTTTTTTTCGTGAGTGTTTCTTTCATGTTTCCCAGCACTGAAAAGATTCACAGGGATGAGGTCAAGGGTCAGAGGTCAATGTAGAGTACGCCATTGTGTGTGAGCGGATTAGTGTGGCTCGGTGAGGACATGTTATGGATGTGCTGTGGTTCCTTCGTCGATCCTTTCAGGAGCTCTTTCTTCCGTGAGAAGTTCTCTGATCCGTTCATCCGTCCTTTCAGCGGGTTTTCCGTCCATAGGTTAATGGAAAGCATGTGCCGTAACGAGCTTAACGTGCTTAACGAGCACGGGTCTTTGAGCTGTTGATAATTAGGTGTAAATAAGAAGCAAACGTGGTGGTTGTGGTGGTCGTGGCTCCGAGGAGGCGGAGGTAAAGAGCATGGGGCAGGGGCAGGGGGTTGTTAGGAGGGATGGAGATCTTTGGGTCCTTGGCTCTTTGGTGCATACCCTCATGCAGAGTGATGAAAGGCATGCTGGGAGAATCACGCTGAAGCAGCAGAGGCATGGTGTGGATGTTGATACAGATAAAAGCCACTTTTTATGAGGAGCCGCTGTGCCAATCACGACGCTTCCTGGGGATCCAACGTGTAAATGTCATTTAAATGTCAGCCTGACCAGCAGTCTGGAGGGTCAGGGATTTTATTTTATTTTTTATAACTTGGTATGCTCCGGATTTGAAAGAATATTCCCCACACAGAGGCGATGTTAGCTTCGACGGCGCTCGTGTCTCCCCGGTGAACCCAACGTCCTACATCAAGGTCACGCCACTGTATTGGCTCGGGCGATGATTTAGCTCTCACTGCCTGCCCGCTAGTCTCCGGCACACCGCTCTTCATATCGGCACTACGTTATGTTAACTAGCTATCGATTTTGTTCCCTTTGTCGCAGCTGCGACGATCTTTTATTAGCGGATACATAAAAGCAGAAGGGCACGGCCGTTTTTCTCGGCCACGACGACATGCGCTTCTAGAGGAGGTCTGATTCTGCCTCCACACACATCTAATACACATCAGATGAAGTACACTGTATGGCCGTCCTTCCTCCACACTTGGTTCTTCTCCAAAATGTTCCCTCAAAGATCTAAAGACAGATTTCTCTCTTATGAATCTGAGCTGTTTATGGTTGGGGGCCCAACAGTGGCAGGTTGGTTGGTTTCTGGATTTGAACTCACAAACTTCTGGGTTTACACGTCCCGGTTGCTATAGAAACGCTAACGTATTACAAACAAAAGAATTTCTGATGCCTAAAATAAAATATCAGTGGCTGGAAAATGGGGCGTGTAACAGCAGGAACCCGGAGCGTAAACAGCACATCCATCACCGCTGACTAAAACCAAAGATGTGACATTACAGAGGGGAAAGACGTGACGTGACGATCTGAGGAACAGTTCGTTTTTATATTTAGATTGAATGAGAAATTTATAAGAAAAATGGAACTAAAAAAGAAGAAATTGTTTGGTGAACTTCCTCTTAAACATTCCTGTCTGTTTTCTCTCGCAGAATTACAGCCCCCTCGTTTCTGTGTTTAGAGTGATTTATTTTTATTCGGTACAATTTTGTTATTTTATAAATATATATATATATATAATTTTATTTATTTATTTATTTTTTATTTTACTTATTTTCTGTTTATTTTTTATTTTTATTTTAATAATTGTTTATCATTAAAATATTGTTTTTGTACCATATTCTGACTATTTTTCACATATATTTACTAAATTCCAAAAATATAGAATTCTTTTAGAATTTCTTATTTCAATTTTTCATGATCATAAAACGCAAAGTAAAAACAAACAAACAAACAAAAGGCTTTCTGTTCTGTATTTTTGTTTGGTTTTATTTTCTGTTTAATTAAAATTTTTAATAAAATGTTTTAAAGTATAAAACAACGATTTAACGTGTTTTTATTTCTGAAAAATGTTTTATTCACAATCTGAGTGTTTGTGTGTGTGGGTGTGTGTGGTGTGTGTGGGTGTGTGTATGTTTGCGTAGCAATATGTAGCTGTAGTAAAAATTGCGTCAGTGAAAGTGCATAATTAATGTGGATAATCTTGTGTGTGTGTGTTGCCTCACACCTTATTGTGAAACCTGTGTGTGTGTGTGTGTGTGTGTGTGTGTGTGTGTGTGTGTGTGTGTGTGTGTGTGTGTGTGTTCGTGTGTGTGTGTGTGTGTGTGTGTGTGTGTGTGTGTGTGTGTGTGTGTGTGTGTGCAAAGAAAACCCTGTTCTCTCCAACGATCTGTTTATTGTGTGTTTTATTAACATTATATATATTAATCTCTCTCTCTCTCTCTCTCTCTCTCTCTCTCTCTCTCTCTCTCTCTCTCTCTCTCTCTCTCTCTCTCTCTCTCTCTCTCTCTCTCTCTCTCTCTCTCTCTCTCTCTCTCTCTCTCTCTCTCTCTCTCTTCCAGGTTTACCACGGTTCGTTAAGTCTCCAGAGGATCAGACGGGCATTTCGGGAGGCGTAGTGTCTTTCGTGTGCCAGGCGGTCGGAGAACCCAAACCTCGTATCACGTGGATGAAAAAAGGGAAGAAAGTCAGCTCTCAGCGCTTTGAGGTGAGAGAGAGAGAGAGAGAGAGAGAGAGAGAGAGAGGATAAAAAGTTTGATATGATACGCTGTGTGTTCACTGCAATTTGTAGTTTTAGAGGAATAAAACACCACTCTCGTTCCTCTGCTGTGGGAAATACTCGTCTCTGATTGGCTGTCAGGACGCTATAGTTAACAAATAAATCTACAGCTAATAGATTAATAAGGAGTGTGTGTGTGTGTGTGTGTGTGTGTGTGTGTGTGTGTGTGTGTGTGTGTGTGTGTGCACGTATACACTTGTGTTGATCTTTGTGTTTTGGCCCTCAGGTGATCGAGTTTGATGATGGCTCGGGCTCTGTCCTGCGTATCCAACCCCTGCGTACACACCGAGACGAAGCTATTTACGAGTGTACGGCCGCTAACAGCGCCGGGGAGATCAACACCAGCGCCAAACTCACCGTGCTGGAAGGTAGGAAGCGTTTCCTCCGTGTTTTTTATGACTCGGTGGAAGAATAGAATTCATTTCTGTTAGCATGTTTTTTTATTTCCTTTTGGTGTGGTTCTGTAAACCATGATTCTTGTTCCGATTGCTGTCATTCCTTGTTATCTCTCAGCACTCTTGAATTCTGGCTTCTGATTGGTCAGTGCATGCATCTCTTGTGGTTGTTATCGTACCGCAGTTATTAGTAGCAGTTTGCGTATTTAGGAAAAAAAAACGATTGTGGAGTTTACACTCGGTTTAGTGGTACAAAAAACTAAAACCATCTGGCAGTAGTAGTTCTGTATGAAGCTCTTGCAGCTTTGAGGCTTGCTGGAGCCTCAGGTTCCTGTTCTTATTTTCTATGATCTTCATGTTGCTTTGTTCCTCACCGTGTTTGTAAAGAGCAGTTATTATTGTCTTCTGGGTATCAGGAAGTTTGTGCGATGAAAGAGACCAGAAAAATGTGGGACATTTGAGAACGTACCAGTGGAGGTCAGATTTCACACCTTTAAGTCACTCAGGTGTCTTAAATTTCGGCACAAGAAGTGTCCGGAATATAAGATTTTGCTGTAATAAAACAACGTTTCAGATCTGCAATCACGTGCAAAATAAAAATGTTTAGCAGTTCTCTTTGGTAGGAAAATTTTTTTTCAGCAGTTCTCTTTTGTAACACAAAGACACAACGATGCAGTTAAAATTTGAGGTAGACCAATACATTGTTAATTGCTTGCTATCAACTATCTGCAAAAATCCATACCGATAGTTTTTCCGGGTTCCGGTCCGCTGTCTTACGAGCTCCAGAGGCGAATCACTGATGCCACGTGTTGTCTGGTTTTGCACGAGACTATATTATATTTATTATTTATTTTATTTAGTACATTTTCATTAATCAGTACTTAAAACAAAATAGTTTTTGTAATAAAGTTCAGTACTATTTTACATGGAGTGTTATGTTTTTTTTTTTTTTTTATCCAACCTCGTTACGGGTATCAATAAAATCTCAGTAGCTCTCTAATCAAAATAAGAATTAAACCAAATACGTGCAAAAATAACTGATAATTAAAAATAAATGAAATATAAAATATGAATGATTATTTTGTATGCTGGGTAAGCAGAGGTAAGCAGAGGTAAGCAGAGGAAAGCAGAGGTATGCAGAAGTAAGCAGGTTCTTTATACCGTAGACTCCTACATGCTCTAACTCAGGGTTGAGGTTTATTATTATTACGCTGAAGCCCGGATCCTGCCGTGAGCTCGACAGCCCGAGTGTCAGGGAAAAGAAATCCAGTGAGTGCAGCGATCATCCCTCTCAGCAAGTCCTGCTTCTTGACCGTGAGTCACCGTGTCCCGTCTGTCTTTCTGAAAGGTTCTGAAACCCTCAGTGCTGCGGAATCGGCCTCGCCGTCATCAACCTCGACGCCCGTTCCAGCTCCCAGCAGGCTCCTGGGAAAAGATTACGCTTAATTCACTTCCCCATGCCGTCACAGACAGACCTCTGCTCTCGAACCGGCCTGTTCTGCGGAGGCGAGAAAAAAGAAAAAGAAAAGAAAAGAAAAGAACTTGCATAATAATGCCCCACCGGTTGCCACAGGACTTGCATATGCATCTCGGTGACACGTCGAGCTTTCAGTTGGAATGTGATGCTGATTTGATGTAAAATCCAACTGTGACAGGAGCTACAAGGAAAGGTGTCAGGATCGGGGATGATCTGACGGAAATGTCAACGCTCGGGTGTTAGCGTGAACAGGCGTCAGCAGCTGCAATAATGTGGCGAGGGTGGTGGTAACACCGTGGACAAGTTTCTAAAGTAGTTTTGCAACACGCCAACAGATGGCTGCACGCACAGTCACAGGGAGCACCGGCCTTCATAAGTCAGTGTGCCAAAAGACATCGACATTCTGTGTGGAGCTGTTTGACTGCGTTACCACGTCTGCTATTCTGACCACGTGCGCACTCCATCACCGAGCTTCTCCTCACATGTGAGTTTCTTGCCGGAAACAACCTAATCTCACTTCCGTACCCACTCTATTTGTCAGATTTAGCTCCCATGGACTTCACCCTTTAAGATGCAGCTCAAAGGTCACGGTTTTGACATCGTTGAAAAAGAAGACCTCCAGGACACGTTCCAGAAGAACGCTGGGAGCTCGGAATTAGTGTGCAAGAAGACTATTTTTAAAAGGTGATTGTGTGGAAAGGTATCTCGTCTCTCAAACTTGTCGATCTTCTCTCGAAACCTTTTGATAACATATAACGAGGAAAGGAAGGAGCTTTTTTCTGGTCACCTGCACTTCACAGCACAATTAAATTCTTTCTTCGCATATCCTATAGATGTTAGAAAGCTGGGGTCAGATCTCAGGGCCAGCCACGATACAGTGCCCCCGGAGCACTGAGGGTTAAAGGCCTTGCTCAGGAGCCCCAAGAGTGGCAGCTTGGCAATACCAGGGCTTGAACCCCCGACCTTCCGATCAGTAACCCCGAGCCTTTACCACTGACTCCCACTTGTCCCCATGTGAAAACGTCATTGAGGATGGAGTTTGTTTCCTGCTTTATTATTCCCCCCCACAGCGTTGACGCTTCTTGATACAAAGACTCCATATGGGCGTCTCCAGTCCTGACGTGGTTTCTGTCCTGCTGTGATGGATGAGTGAGTCTCATAACCTGGCCAGACAAAAACAAGTCTCACTTTTATTCACGGACTTCCCACAGTTCCCTGGGGGTGTTTTCACACAACGTTGATCTGTGGAATTTTCCTGTCCTCACTCGCCATTCTGGTTTGTTTTTCGGTTGCGTTGGAATTGTTTCGAACGAAGCTGTGACTAACCTCTGAATCCTCAGTCTGTCTGTCGACATGACACACACACACACGGCGTAAACCCTACCCGTTACGTTCCGTGTATCATTTCGATGGAGGATTTCGGCTTGAACTCGGCATCTCTGAAACATATGACGTGCGCACGAGTGCGATTTGTTTTCTCTGTATATTATTGCTTGACTCTGAGGCAACATAATTCGAGTCATAAATATTTTAGGAGTACATCAGCTCCGCTTTGTAAACGCTGCTCCAATCGCACATTAAGCCCGAGAATAATGAACACGCATTACACTTTCATCCACTCCTAACAAGGCTTTTGTATACGTTCCCTTCGCTTCCCTTTAAACCACAATGCACAAACTCGCACTCATTGAACCGACGAGCTCCGGGGCCCTTTTTCTCCCGGAAGCTATGGCACGTCCCTGCATTCATTTTCTCACGCGATAAACAAATCTTCTCCCCCACCCTGCTACAGGTGTGGTCTCCAACCGCCTGCTCGTCTCCAGCCGGCGGTGTGTGTCACGAGTTTAATTTCTCCCACCATCTGCTGGCTCGGAGCCGGGCGCCATAGATCATCAACGCTTTGACAGATACAAACTGCGTCTGTCAAGAGAGGGCCTCTCCCAAGGACTCGTGCAATATGGCTGGGTGGAATCACAGTCTGCACTCGCTGTCTGAACCGCACTCATCTTCAAGGACTTCAAGATTAGAAACTCTGGAGTTGGACCAAAACGATTGGGGGACGATCAAACATGATTATCCTTCTGGTCTTTTTTTTTAACCAACGAAAATCCTTTCTGGCTTTGAATGTTAACTGTTAGATCCGAATCGCTCAGTTATCCAGCGGGTGACATTGATTTGTTTACATATTTGACAGAGACATTTATTTTAAATGATTAAGACTCTTAACCCCTGTAGCCTTGGTACGACTGGGATTTAAACTCATAATCCTTTACATGAACGCCCCGGAATAAAACGTTGGTTTTTTTGCTTGATCAATTGACCAGGGTGACCAAGTTAAAGGTTTCATTGTCTAACATTATTAGTGGTATTCCTCTCCACCACACCCCCTCCATCTACCTGTTAATCCAGCAAAACCCAAACCTTTTTGCTGTGACTTTTCCCACACCATTATTCTTTTCTTTATTGGGCCGGTCGGTCTGTAACAAAAAATGCCACTAGCCGGAGTGACTTGAAGTATTATTGTGTAGATTTTATGATTTTGTGTCCTAATGCTAGTTTTATTTATTTTGTTCTGCACCGCACAGACGAATGAGCTTGAATCGTATTTTCCAATAACTGATAAATTATCCAGTCTCACGTGTAAAAACATCTTGCCACTTTCCTTCCACTTGTTTCCAAATTTAAACACAGAAAACTGCATAAAGAGATCCAAACCTACCTGAAGGCACTAATTAATCCCAGCTCCACCCCTTCACTCGATCTCCGTTCCATTCTTTCTCCCAAGTTACTCTGCATGTGGACATCTGCCAAAGTAAACATCCTTAACCGCATACCATTTACCTTTAACAAAGAATCCCACAATGAGCCCAGATAAAGAGCAGGAAGTGAAGAGTTCACAACATTGCTCAAGGTGTCTCACGGTCTTCCTCAAAGAACCCGAGGAATTGCTAAAGAGGCCTGAAGACACCAGAATTCTTAAAGATTCTAAAACTTTATAGGCCTCAATAAACGCTGTTGAGTTCTGGCTTGGGATCGGTCAGATATTGGTCAGATGTTGTGCACATGTGTGTGTGTGTGTGTGTGTGTGTGTGTGTGTGTGGTTTAATATTTCATCTGGTCTTAAATAGTATCTTAAGTTAGAGCTCATAAATCAGCGTTGTGAAAACGTTAATGAGTGACGGCTGTCAGAAGTGAGGTGCGAGAGTGTAGAGAGTAAAAGCGTTTAGAAAGGTCAGAATACACGACGCAGCGGAAGGAAAACGCAGGGGAATTTGCGGCGAGCTGTTTAGTTTAATCGCTGCAGACGGAGGCTGCTTTAATGTGACTGTGGAAAGGTGATGAGAACTGAGACACATGGCAGGCCGTGTTAATTAAATCCCTCTCGCCCCGGTTCGGGTGACAGGTTTTACTTACGCTTTCACTCGGGAAGAAATGAACAACCCACAGATCAAACAAACCCATCTCTGCAGCGAGGCAGCTACCATTTACCGCTTGATAGAAAAAAAGTTAAAAAAAGCGTAGAAAGGCACGGGCTAATAAAACCAACGTCACTAACGTTTAGCACCAAACGGACTTAGCGGTAAACACTTGAAAGTTGACGAAGCAAGTTTTTTCCGCCTGTAATTTTTTTTTAAATGCATTTTTTTTATTCTGCTAAAACCCTACAGAGCAGCGATTTCACTCATTATATCTAATTAACACTCGCGTTGTGCCTTGACTCCGGTGTAATCAGCTTGTTTGGAGACGCGACAGGTGCGGCCTTCCTCAATTATCGCATCCAGAAAGTTTTCTGCACGTTGCATGATCGGTTGCTGATTAGCTCCGGGGCTCGGCGTCTCCTCGTTGCGAGCTCCTGCTGGGGGCGCACCTAAACGTGAACTCTTCAGAGACACACGTGTTCTCGGCATGTGAGCGATCATCTATGTTCGGTTTTCTCTGGAGTGATATGCAAACGAAAGGCGTAACAAGTGCAATAAGGCATCATGGAGAAGGACATGGTACCTGTTCGAACTGTGGAGAAAGAAGGTTCCAGAAAGTTGAGACTGATGAGCGGCTGCTTGAGGATGACTTAAACTTGCGGTTGCAACCAGGTTAGTTATGGTGCTTAAAATGCCACGTGGAGATGATCTGATGGAGATTGTATCGCAGAGTAGAGTTATTCCGTAAAACTCTGCACCCTACACACTCGTAGCATCTCCTGAACGTTCCTCGCACGTTCCCGAAGCGTGGTGCGTGTCGGTGTAAATTAAAGGGCGAGTTGCCGTGGCAGAGCCGTACATCACGCCGGGGAGTTGGGGGGAAGTCGGAGACGGACGGCGGATCTGAAAGCGAGTTAGCGAGCAAGTGAGCGGGAGGAGAGGGAAAACAGACACCGCAGGCCCGTATTGATTAAGTGCCTGTCAGGCGGAGCGGCTGAAGCCGAATCTTTCGTGCCCGGCGAGAAAAAGTGTATTATTTTAAAGGTCACGGCCTGCATTACACCTTTTTCCTCCAGTCGGATAAACAGCGTGTTTCTGGAACGCGGCCAAGAACATCGCGTCGCCTCCGTCACCTTCTCTCCGCTCCCACGCTTTTATTTAGCCCTTACTGAACCGTGATGATGTGAGAAAAGACCCGCAAGCCGAGGAGCGTGAGCAGACAACCACACGGCGATTTTTTCTCATTTTACTCATGTTTACACACACACACGTTTTATTCAATTAATCCGTCGCCTGAAGGCAGGAATCATTTCACATCCCATAATTTATTCATGGGGCGCTTTTAATGAACGTCATGATCGTCTCAACGTCCTCTCTTCACACGTCCATGTCCTCTCTCCACACATCCACGTCCTCTCTCCACACGCCCATGTCCTCTCTCCACACGTCCATGTCCTCTCTCCACACGTCCACGCCCTCTCTCCACACATCCACGTCCTCTCTCCACACATCCACGTCCTCTCTCCACACGTCCATGTCCTCTCTCCACATGTCCACGCCCTCTCTCCACACATCCACGTCCTCTCTCCACACATCCATGTCCTCTCTCCAAGCGTCCACGTCCTCTCTCCAAACGTCAATGTCCTCTCTCCACACATCCACGTCCTCTCTTCACATGTCCACGTCTTTTTTTCACATGTCCACGTCCTCTCTCCACACGTCTCCACGTCCTCTTTCCAAAATTCCACATCCTCTCTTTACATGTCCACTATTCGGGGCGTGTACTCGGAGCGTGTACTCAGAGCGTGTACTCAGAGCGTGTACTCAGAGCGTGTACTCGGAGCGTGTACTCAGGGCGTGTATTTGGAACGTGTACTCGGGGCGTGTACTTGGACCGTGTATTCGGAGAGTGTACTCAGGGCGTGTATTCTGAGCGTGTACTCGGGGCGTGGACTCTGAGCGTGTATTAGGGGCGTGTATTCGGGGCGTGTATTCGGAGCGTGTACTCGGAGCGTGTATTCGGAGCGTGTACTCGGGGCGTGTACTTGGACTGTGTATTCGGAGCGTGTACTCGGAGCGTGTACTCAGGGCGTGTATTCGGAGCGTGTACTCGGAGCGTGTACTCAGGGCGTGTATTCGGGGCGTGGACTCTGAGCGTGTATTCAGGGCGTGTATTCAGAGCGTGTATTCGGAGCATGTACTGAGGCGCGCCGCTGTGGTGTGTGAAGACGGAGAGCGATTTGGTACAGCAGGGTTCTGATTAGAGCCGTCGTCCTGCCTGCCAGGCTGCACTCGGCTCAGTAATTGGAGCTGGCAGGAGGTTGCAACCTTCTTCTTGCTTTTTTCTTTTTATCCCCCTGCCATATCACACACACACACACACACACACACACACACACACTTTATTTTAAAACCCTGCAGTGTTTCCCTACCTGTAATAAAGTGTAAGAGGACGTGTGCCAGATTTTTTTGCTTCTTTTAACTTTCAGCTATTATTTGGCATCTTCTCATCCAGTCTCAGCAGCTTCTGGTTTTGCTTTGAGCTTCATCCCAGGTTAGTTTTAGAGGAGGTGTAGAGAAGGTTTGGAGAGGATTTTAAGGAGGTTTGGAGGAGGTGTAGAAAATATGTAGAGAATCTTTCAAGAAGGTGTTCTGAGGTTGGGAAAAAGGTGTAGAGCAGGTTTGGAGCACATCTGGAGCAGGTTCGTAAATCGTAAAATCTATTGCTTTTTCCAAGAACGACGTCCCCCAACCCCTTTTTTTTTCCAACCACGCGATTTTACCAAGATCCTGCTAACTCGATCAAAGACTCCTGCCTTTATTTATTTATTTTTTTTCTTTCTCTCTCTCTTTCATTGCTGCTGGAGTGGAGAAATCCGAGCAGCTCCTGGCCTGCTTCCATATTCAGACAGATAATGTAGTACATTATGATCTGTAGGAAGCGTATGAGGTCGTATCGCTCCTCTAAGTCCTCATTAAAACACCGTCTCTACACCAGAACAGCAGGCGTTCCTTCTACAAAACAATTTAATCAGTAGCCTTTTTGAGTGTGATATCGTTGCAACGGTACATGTGGGGCGTCCCCTCGCCCAAGCCCCACCCAAGCCTTGCCTAAGCCCCGCCCACAAAAAAACCTTTTTTTTTCCCCCGGGTGTTCCGCGAGGTGTTTAGTACGCAAATAACGTTCTTAACCCAGGCTTCGAATTTGCATAAAACGACCAAACTTATCAGCCAAAGTCACACACTGTCACTGCACGAACAACACTATTCACACTCTCACGCACACACACACACACACACACACACACACACACACACACACACGCACACACACAATGGCTTTTTGTTGACTTCTAGACCGTGATTGGTCAGAAGTGAAAGCGTTAACCGGTTGACTGTAACAGATGCTGTTGTTTGCCACTTCCTCTTTCATCACCTGCGTGACAGGTCGTTTCCTGTAATGGTGTTTCTGGGAAATGAGTGTGTCCTTATTAAGCTCTCACACTTGCTGTGGATTATCACCTTAAACCATGGTCACATTGAGGAGTTCATGCGGTGGAGTGAAACTGACTGAACGGATCAAAACATAAAAACATTTATATATATTTATTTATTTCATCAAACTAAAAGTGTGTTTGAGTCCTGTTTCTGTAGACTGAGTGTTAAAAGTGTACTTTCATCACGAACATTCAAATCGCACCTTGTTAAATGCTTGTTATTTGAAGCATCACCTTTTATAAATAGAAGCTGGTAATAAACACGGGAACTGAAGAACTGAAGGTATTGGGAGCGCTCTGTTTTCTGCCAAAACACACCTCAGGGTCAAAAGGTGAGGGAGGAGCGAGTCTTGGCTCGGGGAAGTCGCCAGACTCGTTTCACACGAGCTGTCGGATCACACGCTTTCCTCCGAAACGCCGCAAGTCTGAACCTGTGCGCTCGGCAGGTCATTATAAACCGTACGGGCTTGGAGTTCAGGGGAAAAATAATGTGCCTGAACTTATCCCTTTAATGTCAGAGCAGTCGAGACGACCTCACCGGCCTGAGCCTCATGTCTGAGACCGGGCTGAAATCAACTGTATTGTGTGTGTGTGTGTGTGTGTGTGTGTGTGTGTGTGTGTGTGTGTGTGTGTGTGTGTGTGTGTGTGTGTGTGTGTGTGTGTGTGTGTGTGTGTGTGTGTGTGTGTGAAACCTCAGAGCACTACCTGGATGTTCAAACAACACCAGAAAAAAGCAGACAACAAACATTTTTTGCTGCGCAGTGATAAACGTTAAAGCTCTCAGCATCAACTCCAAGTTGGAGTTGGAGTCTGCTGTGCAAGTGCTTCTTCTGTCTGACTCCGCCTATTCATATTTAACATAGATACACTGACTCCGCCTCTTCATATTCAACATAGATACATATTTATATTTAATGTATAAACTTTATATTTAACATAGAAACACTGACTCCGCCTCTTCATGTTTATCATAGAAACACTGACTCCGCCTCTTAATGTTTAACATAGAAACACTGACTCCACCTCTTCATGTTTAACATTGAAACACTGACTCCGCCTCTTCATATTTAACGTAGAAACACTGACTCCACCTCTTCATGCCTTTAAACATTTACATATATGTGTATATTTATATATGTAAATGTTTAGATTTAATAAATATGTTTTGCTTGCAGCTAAATGGTGGATATTGGATAAAAGCTTTTTTAAAACGTATTTTTATTATATTTGTTTTCTGTATATATATATATATATATATATATATATATATATATATATATATATATATATATATATATATATATATATATATTTACACGTGTCTGTATGAATAAATACATTTATTAAAATAAATTCACTTTTAATCCAGATATTTACATTTTTTTGCATCCACTGCTCTGGAGCTTTTCTGAACGTGTGTGTGTGTGTGTGTTTTCAGAGAATCAGATTCCACCCGGTTTCCCGAGTATTGATATGGGTCCTCAGCTGAAAGTGGTGGAGCGAACGCGGACCGCTACGATGCTCTGCGCCGCGAGCGGAAACCCAGATCCGGAAATTTCCTGGTTTAAGGATTTTCTTCCCGTCGACATCAACAGCAGCAACGGACGGATAAAACAGCTTCGCTCAGGTAAACACATAAATAAAATAACAGCATCCTGTTACATGAAGGTCCTTTGAGCTGTGTTCCAGTGGATGGACGACATCATAAAATATCATAAAAACAAATAAAAGAAAGAAAGAAAGAAATAAAGAAAGATTGTACTCGTATATGTTTTACAGTCACTCAGTGCAGTAAGCAGTCATTACAAACTGTAATGAAGGTTTATTTACACATATATGTAAAAATGTAAGCACAATATAAATTCTTCACGTGGGCGGGGCTGAGTGGGCATGTTTGGGGCGGGGCTGAGTGGGTGTGGTATCTTTTCTTTGTGTTTTATAAACAGTGCTGTTCATTATTGATTCCAACATTGATACTTTTGATTCTTCTTTTGATTTGACTCTTCTCTCACTTTCTATCCTTCTTTATTTTCTCTTTATCCCCCTTCCTCTGTATATCCACCCTACTTTTTTTCTTTCTGTCTCGTCACCCCTCTTTTTCTCTCTCTTTCTCTTTCTTTCTTTTTCTATCCCTGTATCGCTCTGCCCTCACTGCCCCACTTTCTCTCTCTCTCTCTCTCTCTCTCTCTCTCTCTCTCTCTCTCGCTCTCTCTCGCTCTTTTTCTCTTTATCTCTTTCTTTCTACCCCTGCCCCCACCCCCAACCCCACCTACACCACTTCTGTGTCTTGTTGTTCGTTTCCTTTCTCCCAGGCGGTTCACCGATCCGAGGTAAGGCGGCTCAGACAGCCAGATAATGAATGTGTGAAAACCTTGTCTACGTGTTTCCATTCACTCTTCGTGTCTTTTCATCTTCACCTCCATCCGCCTGAAGAGTCCGATAACAAGAACCCATTTTATTTATTTATTCCCTTCTTTACCACTTTCAGATTTTACGACAGAGGTTGTGGCACTGATCTGAAAAAAATATATATATAAATTTCTGACATCATCAGATCTGCGAGTGCGTGAGAGTTTTTATTTGGAATGAGAAAAAAAAACTGGTAACGTTGCCTGAGGTCATGATGATCTAAACATGTGATCAGGTGAATGTGTGAGGTGGTGGACAGGTGTGCAGGTGGGAAGGTGAACAGATAATCAGGTGTGTAGGTGACCAGGTGAACTGGTAAGTGTGTGAGAAGGTAATGAGGTGAACAAGTTAGAAGGCATCTGGTAATCAGGTAAGCAGGTACTCGGGTGAGAGGGTAATCAGGTAATCAGGTGAGCAGGTGAGAGGGTAATCAGGTGAGAGGGTAATCAGGTGAGCAGGTGAGAGGGTAATCAGGTAATCGGGTGTGCAGGTAATCAATTTATCGGGTGAGCAGTTGAGCAGGTAATCAGGTGAGCGGGTGAGAGGGTAATCAGGTGAGAGGGTAATCAGGTGAGCGGGTGAGAGGGTAATCAGTTGAGAGGGTAATCAGGTGAGCGGGTGAGAGGGTAATCAGGTGAGCGGGTGAGAGGGTAATCAGGTGAGCGTAAAGGGTAATCAGGTGAGAGGGTAATCAGGTGAGCGGGTGAGAGGGTAATCAGGTGAGCGGGTGAGAGGGTAATCAGGTGAGCGTAAAGGGTAATCAGGTGAGAGGGTAATCAGGTGAGCGGGTAAAAGGGTAATCAGGTGAGAGGGTAATCAGTTGAGTGGGTGAGAGGGTAATCAGTTGAGCGGGTGAGAGGTTAATCAGGTGAGCGGGTGAGAGGGTAAACAGGTGAGCAGGTGAGAGGGTAATCAGGTGAGAGGGTAATCAGGTGAGAGGGTAATCAGGTAAGCGGGTGAGAGGGTAATCAGGTGAGAGGGTAATCAGGTGAGAGGGTAATCAGGTGAGCGGGTGAGAGGGTAATCAGGTGAGCGGGTGAGAGGTAATCAGGTGAGCGCGTAAAAGGGTAATCAGGTGAGAGGGTAATCAGGTGAGCGGGTAAAAGGGTAATCAGGTGAGAGGGTAATCAGTTGAGTGGGTGAGAGGGTAATCAGTTGAGCGGGTGAGAGGTTAATCAGGTGAGCGGGTGAGAGGGTAAACAGGTGAGCAGGTGAGAGGGTAATCAGGTGAGAGGGTAATCAGGTGAGAGGGTAATCAGGTAAGCGGGTGAGAGGGTAATCAGGTGAGAGGGTAATCAGGTGAGAGGGTAATCAGTTGAGCGGGTGAGAGGTTAATCAGGTGAGCGGGTGAGAGGGTAATCAGGTGAGAGGGTAATCAGGTGAGAGGGTAATTAGGTGAGAGGGTAATCAGGTGAGAGGGTAATCAGGTAAGCGGGTGAGAGGGTAATCAGGTGAGCGGGTAATCAGGTGAGCAGGTGAGAGGGTAATCAGGTGAGAGGGTAATCAGGTGAGAGGGTAATCAGGTGAGCAGGTGAGAGGGTAATCAGGTGAGCAGGTGAGAGGGTAATCAGGTGAGCAGGTAATGCATGTCTTCATGCACATAATCACGTCATTACAGTGCTGGAGCTTGACTGAACACGATCATTGTGTGTAGAGACGCCACACATCATTCCACAAACCTCCTGAATACTCATCACCGTCATGACCACACCCATTTCAACGTGATCAGCATGATGCGCTCACTTCCTGTGTCCTCACCACCAGCGAATCATCAGTTCCTTTTCCAACTCCGCTGCACGATCACGATCCTGCCTGAGTGTGAACGTTGTGTCTATCCATTAATTAAAAGCTTTCAGTTCAAGTTGAGAATTGGATAAACAATGCAGGACCAATCTGGACGAGGGATCAGGGTGGTGTGGCTGGAGGGGGGAGGGGGTGTACAGTAGACACGTCTGCAGGCAAAAATGTTCCTCAAACTTCAGAAAGAAAGAATGTGCGTTGTGGCTCGCTAAAAGAAGAGGGGACTCTGAAGGACAGGGTGATGAAGGAACACGTGTCGAGAAGTCCGACATTCTTTGTCGTCCATCATCCGACATCATTTTTGCGGATTCGGTAGTGGCGTTTTAGAGGGTCGTCACGGTAACACCGTTCTTGACGCTTTGAGACCTCATCTAAAGTTTTTGTTGGGGGTCCTGTGTGAAATGGTGTACGTTCAATAAATGAAGCGCTTTGCAAACATTTATAATTAAAGGTTAAACGGAAGTCTGGACTCACGGCAGATTGTCCCCCAGCCCCGCCCCCACAAGCCACATTTGTATTGCTCTTTATTTCATTTCCCTCGCGTGCTAAGGCCAGTCGAGCCGAACGTGTTCATCGAAAGGCATTCAGAGCCGAGCGATCAGGGGATTGATTAATAATTTGCCCCTGGTCAGGAGCAAACACCTCGATTCCATTTCCCAGCATTCTCCTGAGTGTGTGCTGACTCAGCTGTAACAAATGACTTTCATCCGAGCTCAGATCGCTCCGGCATGGCACCTGACAGCGTAATTAAACGTCCGAGGATGCGTTCCTGATTTTATTGTAATTATTATTTTAAATAACTAGTCATTCTGCATAAACCGTAAACTCCTCTGTCCTGAAAGCGTTCCTCCAGGTTCCTCCAGAGCTGCTGGAGCTTCTGTGGAGTGAAGATGTAAAGTGCTGACACTGGAATCTCCTTTCATGGATGCTAATTAAATAAACTACTCCTTACCGAGGACACCCCCCATGTTAAACGCAGTCTACTTGACTCTATATGTTACTATAGAAACAATAACAAGAAAACGTACACTGACACTGGAGACTCCTTACATGGATGTAAATTTAATCTATTTACACAAATAAAGCCCCCACGCGAACGAGACTCGTTTCTATAGAAACGATAACGGTACAGGGAGACTTTCTGTACACGTTAATTGCCCCACCCCTCCACCTCGGGAAAGAAAACGCCGTTACGGTTACTATCCTGATACGAGAACATTTAAGCGAAAGTGTGTATTTAAACCCTTATTAAACAGGAAGATGAAGTTGTTTTGTAGGTATTCCCCATGTAAAGTGTCGAGTCGTGAGATAAATGACTCCACATCGGCGTAGCACCAGAGATGTTTCCCCTCGGCGAGTTCCTGCAGCTTATATATGCTGATTCGGGGTTAAACTGCTACATCAGTGCACGCAAGCGCCTGAGTGGACCGTTTTTATCAAATAAATAAATAAACATACAGAGTTCCATAAATACACTGGAATTTATGAGGGGGTACGTTTGCTGACGGAACTGAGCTCGACTGGATTCCCTTCTAGATGAGGCACATGGGTAAATAGAATAAAAGGCTCCAGATCACATTTGGGCACATAAATTCTCTCAGGTTCTTCTGTGGGTCCTTGTATCAATATGCTGGAAAGTAGGCCAGGTTGAGATCTTCTTTACACATGACCTTGAAGGTTCTACCCCAGGTTACATCTTTACAATTGACCTTGAGGGTTTTTCAGCTACATTCGGGCCGACAATTGTTTCTTTACACTTGACTTCATTTGGACCCCAGGTTGTGTCTCCACACTTGACCTTCAGGGGGTTCTTTCCCAGGATGCATCTTTACACTTGACCTTGAGGGTTCTTCGGCCACCCCTAACCTGAAGGGTTTGAGCGTGATGAATGAACCTTGGGTTGCAGTTTTACACGTGATCTTGAGGGCTCTTCAGGTGCGTGTGAACCCCAGGTTGCACCTCTACACTTGACCTTGAAGGTTCTGAAGCTATAATTGTATATAGAACGTTAGAACTCAGGATTGCAGACGGCGAGAACCCCATCAGAACTCTTCTGTAGTGAAGACGTAGCGATCTGAACTGAAATCTTCATATCAGTGATCACACACTATGAACGAGCAGTTGCTATAGCAACAATAATATTTATAATAGAATGATACTGTTAAAGTAAATGAATGTGTATTGATTGCTTGTGTGTGTGTGTGTGTGTGTGTGTGTGTGTGTCCTCAGGAGCTCTGCAGATTGAGAACAGTGAAGAGTCGGATCAGGGAAAATACGAGTGTGTGGCGACGAACAGCGCCGGAACACGTTACTCCGCCCCTGCCAACCTCTACGTCCGAGGTAACACACACGTGTTTGTTTGTGTTTGGTGTGTGTGTGTGTGTGTGTGTGTGTGTGTGTGTGGGCTTTTTCTCCAGCATTCTTTAAGTGTTTAGACACCAGCATTGTCCTTCCTATAAACAGATCACACACACCACACACACACACACACACACACACACACACACACACACACACACACACCTTTGTGTTACTGTCTGTTACTGTCTGGGCCACGCCCACTGAATATTTCCGCCCGATTCTTTTGTCCGTTTGGACTCACAGGTGCTTCTTCTGTCAAAACACGGCTGTTATTGAAAGCAGCTTGAGTGTGTGTGTGTGTGTGTGTGTGTGTGTGTGTGTGTGTGTGTGTGTGTGTGTGTGTGTGTGTGATCTTGTTTTGGTTACCTCCATGGCACAACCTTTTGTGTACAGACTCAGCACTTTGTTGGTCCTCATGAGTGACTCGGTGAGGTCACGCTGAGGTGAACCATGAATCAGGAATGGGATTAGAGAGAGAGAGAGAGAGAGAGAGAGAGAGAGAGAGAGAGAGATTTGGGGTAGGGGAGAAAATATGGAGGGAGAGATAGAGGGGAGAGAAAAAGACAAGGAAAGAGGGAGAGATAGAGAGCACAAGAGAGAGAAGATTGAGAGAGGGAGGGGTAGAAGGAGATAAAGCTACCTCTAAATCTTGAATCTAAAGAGAGAGGAGAGAGAGAAAGAGAGAGATGGAGAGAGAGAGAGAAGGAGGGAGGGATGGTTGGACAAGGAAAGGGCAAAGAGAATAAAAGAGGAAGATTAATAGAGAGATAGAGAGAGAAAGTGATAGAAAAGAGAGAAGGGGTAGGAATAGACAAGGATAGAGAGAGAGAGAGAGTGAGAGATAGAGGGAGAGAGAGTGAGAGAGAGAGAGAGAGAGAGAGAGAGAGAGGTAGAAAGAGGCTTTAATATATGA
>NC_060903.1:1120000-1135000 GCF_014805685.1 Silurus meridionalis
GAAAAGAATTATGCAAAGAAACAAAAAGAAAGAAGGAAGACTAGACAGAATATTGATTAGATAGATAGAAAGAAAAATCGAAAAAATAAAGCTATTAAATAAATAATACATTTGACAAAAGCAAGAAAGAAATGACCAGGAAAATGGTTAAAGAAAGAAAGAGAGAGAGAGAGAGACCGAGAAAGAAAGAAAGAAAGAAAGAAAGAAAGAAAGAAAGAAAGAAAGAAAGAAAGAAAGAAAGAAAGAAAGAAAGAAAAGGACAAACAGAAGAAAGGAGGAGTGGTAAACAGGTGAGATAAGTGTGAGCTCTTCAGGATGTGTAGTTTTTGTTGTTGTTGTTGTTGTTGTTGTTGACGACACACTCACACTCTCTTGTTGTTGTTATTTGTGTTTCTCGATGCTCTGATTTCTGTCTGTTCACACAAATGTCTTTCACTCTGTGTTTTTGTCTCCATTTTCACTCCTCCATCTTCTCATACACACTCGTCCGTCTCAGATCAGCGTGAAGGTTTGTCTTTCACTTTTCACTCTTTCTTCCTTTTCCCTTCTTTTTTTTCTCTCCCCAAAGTGACTTGTTTCAGCGTGTAATATTTATAGCTGTCCTGCGTGTCACATGGTAAACATTTGATTTTATTCTGAAGAAGAGCATGAACCCGAGCCGCCTCCTCTTTCTGTCTTCTACTTTTCTTCTCGTTTTATTCTTTATTGGAGCAGGATGGAGTGAAGCAGTTTCAGTAGTGTTCAGTTAGGAAGAGAAGATCTCTTACAGCTTTTACACTCGTTTAATAGAAAGAGACATGAAGCTAAAGTGGAGTAACTCACTCAGACATCCATCACATCCAGAGTTTCATCTACAATCATTCCATCACTTCCTCTGGAACACCTACAAGAAATCTGAAAACAGGGAAGAAATAAAGAACAGAAGTATAAAAAAAATTTTAATTATTACATTTTCTTTGTAGCATTTTCTAGAACGAAAGAGTATAAAATAGAAACAATCAAGAAGTAAAAAAAAAATTTAAAGATTAGAGAAAAAAAAAACAAGAAAGAAAGAAAACAAAACTAACAAAAGAAAGAAAGGTTAAAATGACAGAAAGAGAAACAGTAAATAATGTTAAGGAAAAGAAGCCCAAAACCTTTAAAAAGCAGAAAGAAAGAAAGAAAGAAAGAAAGAAAGAAAGAAAGAAAGAAAGAAAGAAAGAAAAGACTACATTCTCAATTCCATTTTTTCCTACTAGCTTTTTTTATCTTAAAAAAAAAAAAGAAAGGAAAGAATCAATAAGAAACAATAGAGGGAAGTAATAATAAAAAAACAAAAAGAAACAAGCCAAAAAAGAAAGAAAGAAAGAAAGAAAGAAATTATAAAATGTTAGTGTGAGAAAAAATATAGAATGTTGGAGAAAAAAAAGGAAAAAATACAGAAAGAAATATGGAAAAAGAAAAAAATGACATTGTACATGAAATGTAAAAATGATGTTTGGAACCCAGTGGAAAAAAAAACGCTGTGTGCAAGTTCAGGTCCTTCAAAACAACTTATGAAGAAGAATCATCCTCATCATCTTCATCATCCTCATGGAACTTGAATCTTCAGTGATAAAACCTGAATCTGATTTTTTTCTCAGCTCATATTCGACTTTAGATCTTCCTCCATTTCTTCCTCTCCACATGTTCATTACAGTTCCTTACGTGCTGCCCCCTGCCTGTAGCATCTGTAATGCATGCTCACGTCCTGTAGTTTGCTTTATGTTCTTTACATCTAGCGTTTTATTGTTTTTTTTTTTATGTTCTTTAAGATTGTAACCTTTGCTTCATCTGTTCCACCGGTGTTCCTCAGTTCCTGTCCTCTGCTTGCTAACACTCACGTGCACGCTGTCGTTACGCCGTAATACGTGAACTCGCTGACATTCAGAGGGTTAATTGAAGAAAAAGTGTTTCTTTTTAACGAAGGTTCTGTTTTCTCGACCTTGATCATTCACGTACAAATATCTCTGTAACCATCGTTTGTTGTTGAAACAAAAAGGCGGCAAAAAGACAGTTTTTTTTTTTAGAAAGTCGATCTCGTAACGAGCCGGGGGCGGGTTGGATAACGAGCGCGACTGATCTGGCCAAATTAAGAAATATTTGAAAATACATTTTCACTGGTTTTGGTCCAAAAAAAAAAAAAAAGCAATTAGCGTCTTTCTCTGCGGTGACCTCCGGAGAGGTGCAGTAACGCGACGAGCTCCTGAGGTGGAGCACTCGCTCAGGTTCGTACTTCAAAGAAAATAATTAAGCGAAGGTTACTTTTGAAACAAAGTGAAAAGATAGAAATCTAGGTGCATGCAGAGGGAACAGAGGGAACACAGGGAAAGTAAACGAATAGAAACACAATAGGACTTTTTTGTATTGTGTTAAAAAGGGGTTTGTCTTTAACCTTCGTTTCGCCTTTTTATTCGGCCTTGATTTCTCCTGCATTCTGAAAGCCTGAGTGAGCGTGTTTATCCCAGGCCATCTTTCCTTCCTGAATGTATACGGATCAGCCTTCGTGCCGATACTTCATTCTTCCCTCCCTTCCTCTCTCTCTCTCTTTGTCTCTTATTCTCTCGTTCTTATTCTCTTCGGTCTCCACACAACGTCAACAGGCCTCTTTTTTTTCATCTCCATGGGAACCCCTTTATAATGTCAGCTTATCTGCATATCAGAGCTGCACAAAGAGAAGGAAAAAAAGCCTCAGTGAACAATGCGAGTCCCATGGGCTTTTCTCCCAGCGCTGAGATCCTGATAGCCTCGAACCGCAGCGTACGCCGACCATCTCCAGCTATCGACACCCTGTTATCGGAAAGAAGCCTCAAAAAAGCCTGCGGATCGGATTAGGCGAAGGGAAATAAAACATATTCGATTATGTTAAAGTTATTAGCAAGATATCGTGTTTTATCTGATCTACCTGAAAGGTTTCCACCATCTTTTCCACTAATCCTCTTGTTGAGGCTCAGTGCTGTTTTTGATCTGCCAAGCCCAAGCATGAAATTATGGACGTAACGTATGTACAAACAACCAGATGAGCATGTAACTGTTGAATCGGGCATCCTGAAAGAGCTCAACCCAATTCCTAGCCAGCTAGCTGAACATTACAGCCCTAAAGACAGTCCAACAGGGATAAAAAGTTCATGTATTGGGTGATGAGTATAAAGTGGCAGTACTGTTGTTAAGGTTGAAGTTGAGAAGGTTTAGCTAATAAACAAACCTTTTGCTCGAGTCTAGCTTAGAGTTACTAAGTAAAGCTATGAGTTGGTATCAAAAGGTTTGGAAACGAGCTGTTTTCAAGAAATTACTTACGCTGTCCCCTCGCACAGCAATACAGCGCCCCCAGTGTTCTTCTGGAACGTGCCCTGGAAGTCGTCTTTTCAAAGCACGTCGAACAACTTTAGCGTTTTCGCGCCAAATCTCCATAACGGTGAGATTAATAAACAGCGAGCCGGATCTTCTTCTTCAGGAGGAGGGCAAAGTCCGCAGGAGTCAAATCGGGCGAGTAGGGTGGGAACGGTTACTTTTGGCACCCTGACTTATGAAGGTCGGTGCTCCCAATGACTGTGCGTGCAGCCTTGTGCTGCCATCTGTTGGCATGTTACAAAACTAGCCTCGAAACATTTTGATACCACATCGTATATGGTTTCCTCTCTCGTATCCGTCCTCCGCAAAATTTTAAAACGTCTCACTTTTTCTTCTGTTGGTTTTTGGGTTTCAGTACGGCGGGTTCCTCCTCGTTTCTCCATCCCACCCAGCGATCAGGAGGTGATGCCAGGGGGCAGCGCTAATCTCACGTGTGTTGCTGTCGGAGCTCCAATGCCCTATGTCAAGTGGATGAGTGGAGAAACAGAGCTCACCAAAGAAGACGAAATGCCCATAGGACGCAACGTCCTGGAACTTACCAACATCCGCAAGTCGGCGAACTACACCTGCGTGGCCATGTCATCTCTGGGAATGATCGAAGCCATGGCGCAAATTACAGTCAAAGGTAACGTCAATGTCTTTTACTCCTTGACGACCTTCAGTTGACATTCCCGATCCAGGGGAACGTGGTAGTTATGTTGCCTGGGTGCAGTATAATAGGGCTTTTTGTCTGATGGTATCTTTAGTTCAAATGGTAGAATTTTCTAAACTGTTTACCACAAGACACCATTCTATAGAGAGGAAGTCTGTAACCTCGCAACAGTCTGGCTAAAGACACGGACAGATGGACTGAGAAACAGAATTAGTTTGTAGTATCAGTTTATTTCTAGCTCTGTTGACTTAAAAAGATCTAAAATGATGATAAACTTCACTTCGAATGGCACACGGAATGTTGCCTCAATTTAGAAATGCCTGCATCGGGGTTCCTACGCATTTTGGAAAAGTATGAAAAAGTCTGGAATTTGATTTGAGTGATTTCCAGGTCTGGATTAGATTTGGGGGAAAGAATGCTAAATATTGAAAAATATTTGTTTTTCCATACTATTGGTCTATTCGGTTTTCCAGGCGATTCTGGATTCATTTGAAAACGTTTTTTTCCTCCTGAAAACGCCTGGATGACTGAAACACATGGAAAACATCCGAGATTGTAACCTAACACATGTTCTAGCTGTAATTTAAAATCATTAATTCAGATGTTAAATATGGTCTTAATAATCTTTAGGGAAGTCTGCATAGACTGAAGTTTCATTTAAAATGAAAAATGTGGAGAAACCCTTCAACATTATCTTCACCAGGCCTCGTGTTTTTTTTTGGCTCCACTTCAAAACACGTCTGATGTGATCGTTACTTAACCAGTCCTGTCAGATCTACCGTCCGATTCTCAACCATTCATGAGCTTTAGGGACTTTGGGAAGCTCGCCAGAGAGAACAGCAGGCTCTTTGCCCTTTAAATGATTCCGAGCTCGTATTTGCCCACAGCGAGTGTTCAGAGTGTGCATGTGTTTCAGTCCCAGCAGACACCGGGCCTCGCGTTAGCAACCGCTAACGATATCGATCGCACTTTGCGTCTCAACGATCAATAGCGGCTCCGAGAGTGTCACGGGCGTTTATCTCCAGGCAGGCCACGAGTCTTAATGACATGAGGATGAGTGTTCCTGACTCGCTCACCTGCCCTTTTTACTTCTCCTGCCTCGCTCTGTCTCTCACAAATACACAGTTCCATTCCAGCTCAGCCATATTTCTTTATTTTCCGCCGTGGTTCTGTCTCTGGAAGTCAATAACATCGATTCAGAGCGGCTTTCAGCGGTCAGGCAGGGTTTCACCCACAGGCAATGTAAGTGACGGTTACCGTGAGACGATGATGCGTATTTACGATGTTAACTTTACGGGACGAAATATGGCTGCGACCTGAAGAATCTTGTCAGTGTATTAACTTGTTGCCATAATTTGCCTTACTTATTTAATTATCTAATAATTTGCATAATTTCCTTGCTGCCATAATTACTAAACCCTGGGTAGTAAAGGGTTACATTTTTTTTCATCTCCTCTCCATCTCCTCAGCTCTCCCCAAACCCCCTGTGTCTCTGACTGTAACTGAGACCACGGCCACCAGTATCACCCTGACGTGGGACTCCGGGAACCCGGAACCGGTCTCCTACTACATGATCCAGTACCGCTCCAAAGCCTCAGACAGCAGCTACCAGGAAGTCGACGGCGTAGCTACGACACGCTACAGCATCGGCGGGTTGAGTCCGTACTCGGAGTACGAGTTCCGCGTCATGGCGGTGAACAACATCGGCCGCGGTCCTCCGAGCGAAGCGGTCGAAGCTCGCACCAGTGAACAGGCGCCGTCGTCTCCTCCGCTGCAGGTTCAGGCGCGAATGCTGAGCTCCAGCACCATGCTGGTGCAGTGGGAACCTCCGGAGGAACCCAACGGGCAGATTCGCGGATATCGCATCTATTACACGACCGATCCGGACGCGCAGCTTAGCGCCTGGCAGAAACACAACACAGACGACAGCCGTCTGACCACGATCTCTGGATTAACCACCAACGTCACGTACAGTCTCCGTGTCCTGGGCTTTACTTCTGTAGGAGACGGACCTCCATCTGACATCCTGCAGGTCAAAACGCAACAAGGAGGTGGGTTCGGATCAGAGCCGGTATCGCAATCATATCACAAATCAAAAAAAAGAAACATCTAAACTTCTGACAATTAAAACACAAAGTTTTTCCGGTTTAAGTTTGTTGTTTAGTAAATAGTGCACTTGTTGAAGCTCACTGAAGTCTTTCTTCCACGTTGTTCTTTGTCACATCTCAGACAGTTGCTTTTTATAGACTGAGGAACAGGAATAGGAGCAGTGAGAATCGTTCGGCGTGTGGTGAACAAAGTTCAAAGCTTGCTGGAGCGGTTCTTCCTGCTGAGATTTGTCTACGCTGGGAATTGAATACGTACAGAAAGAAATATATCTATAAAATAAAGGCAGATCAAAAGGAACGACTGATTTCAAAAATGTAGTTGAGTAAAAAGGACGATATTTGACTTTGAAGTGTAGTGAAGTTAAAAGTCTCCCCAAATGGAAAACAGTAAAACGCAGATACGCGGAAAAGCGACTTGAGTACAGTAACGAATTACATTTACGTCATTGCTGGTGGTGGTTTTGCTTCTGTAAACTTCATAATTGGAAGCTCGATTTCTGTTTTCCAAGATGGCTGCCATTATAATATTTCAGGCTCCATGGTGAAGTTCTGACGTGAACATGGGTTTGAGGAGTAACAGGTTGTACAATAGTTGAGGTCCATGACTTAAAGCAGTAGATGTGAAATTTGGACTTCTGGGAACTGATTTGGTGTAACGTGGCCTGAAGCATGGAAAAGTTATAATGGAGTTTATTGACGTTTACTGATATCTTTATGAACATCGTTTCTTCTCCATGCTCTTTCCAGTCCCAGCACAGCCTTCTGGATTTGAAGCCGAAGCCGATCCCGACAATGGGATTATGCTGAAGTGGATTTTGCCCGTTCAGGAGGCGATCACTTTGTACGAGCTGCATTACTGGGAGGACGGATCAGACAACAAGGTACGCTTTCACAAGACTTCACTTTGTTTTTCTGTGTCTCTGTCGTGAAGCAGGACGTTATTAAAACGTGCAAAGTCGAGCTTGAGGGTCTGAGGAGTTGTTGTGAGTTGTTGAGAGTTCTGCAGATTGTTGTTTGGCTTTTAAGCGCTGCAGATTCAATTCTTGGCAAAAATTCACATGCGATTTGTAGAGGAGACGTGGGTTAAAAAACAAACATTCGTGTTGAGAGCAGACGTCTTGTGGAACACTCTGATTGTGTTTTGGTTGTAGATATAAACGTGGCTGTGGACTGCAGGGTGTGATTTTTTTAAATAATAAAATAACCTCAGCCCCCATTTGATGTAGGCTACATGTCTTGCATTTGCATAAATAAACCTGGTAAATTGTTTATTTTTGTAATTTATTTTTTAAAATATCCAGATTAAATCAATATGAACAATTCTTGGGGGAAAAAGAATCTGTGCTACAGTGCATGGTTTTCATTTGCATACACGATTCTGATTGGCTTATACATTTTGCAAAAACTCTCATCACTTTTAATTCATAATCTACATATTGTATGAATATGCAAATTAGTTTACTCCTGTCCAAGTGGTGGTGATGTGACATGGTCATTTTTGCATACGTGAACCTGATTGGCTGTAATATTTTATGATGCAACAACCCTCATTTCACACTTTTCCACAGATTTATTTTTCATATTTCTGATACGTTAACCAGAAATAATTATATTTAAAGAAATAAACATTTAAAGAAAAACAACTTAAAAGAAGTGATTATTAATTATTATATGACTAAAAAAAGCTATTCTATGATTCATAAATTTTTTTTATTGGATTAATTATTTATTTGCCATTTTGGTGAGGTTTATTTTTCCATTATTATTATTATTATTATTATTAAGATTATATTTTATTTTATTTGAGGGATGTATAATTCCAGCACATGGAGTTTTTTTGGTCTCGCCTGTGTTTGGTGTGTCTCCTCAGAGATTCTGCTTTTACTGACAAAAAAGAGAAAAAAAAGAGATAAAAAAACTGAAGGTTGTTCGGTCACCGGTCCAAGATGGCGAGATACGGATGTCTTTGAAAAGTGAATAAAGGTGAAAAAACGAGTTTGTTTCCTGTTTTTTTTGCAGATTCGTGTCACCTTCATCCCGACTGGGTCATACACTGTGGAGGGCCTGAAGCCAGACACTCTGTACAAGTTCTCCCTTGCCGCTCGCTCTGAAATGGGCCTGGGGGTCTTCACCAAGCCCATCGAAGCCAGGACCGCTCAGTCCAGTGAGTGCTCAGCTCCTCTCTCTCCTGTTCTATCATGCACTAACCTAGAAAAAAAAAAACAGAAATTGAAAAGGTAGGAAGGAAAGAAATCACCCTGCTGTTCAGGGACAGGGAACGATTTTCCCTTCATTTCCTCTCCTGCCCCTGCTGTTCATTTTCCTGCATTCTGGAGCAGAGGGAATTCCTTTGTCTGTAGACAAGGGCAGAAGGTACGTTGAAGGTCGGATCGGGTTGAAACGGTTATCCGAGATTCCAGACAGAGCTCGGGACGTTAACGACCAGAGCGGAGGAGGAAACGGTGGGATTTTACGGTGGATACGAAGGTCAGGGATACGATATGTAATGTCATTACTATAACACGTGCGAAAAACACGTTATTTTACAGAATCGACACAAATACAGCGAACATATTAATGAGCAAACATTTAGGGCGGAGTCAATGCAAATCGAGTTGTTTAGCATTCACACTGTGTATTAGAAAATCCGGAGAAGGGATCGGTTGAAAATGGCACTACTGAAGGGCAGGTAATAAACTCGTGTTAGCGTGGATTTGAAGTAATAGGAACGTTTCTCTCCAGAAGATCATCGCAATATGTTTTTATGGTGATTATTAAATGCCAACAATTTTATTTATTGGTTTGTTAATTTATTGGTGGATTAACATTTATCTGAAATGTTCTTGAATGTCCACTGGACAATTATTTTTATTATTATTATTATTATTATTATTATTATTATTATTATTATTATTTTAAAATGTATTTATTTTTTCTATGGACCAGTTTGTACTCAGACCATAAAAACATTCTCTCTCACTCTCCGCTCTCTCGCTCTTCGTTCGGCGCTAAAATAAACCCCTCGTTCCAGTCGTCTGTCAGAAAAAGTCGTCCTGCTCTGTAAACACCTGCGCAGCAGCTGTGGAGCTTCTCCAGCACGCTGACATGAAGACGAGTGAGAAAGCGAGAGAGGGATGATAGATGGACAGATAGTAGCGTCAGAGTTAGCGAAGTCCTTCTGTAGGTTTTACTCACAGCGTTCATGCTAATAAAAGAAAAATAAATCACAATCGTTGTCTAATTATAAGGAATACAATCATATATTACGGATTCTGATTGGATTATTCATTTACGTCGCTATAGAAACGCCTCGTTCACGACGTTTACGCTCCGAATGTTCGGTTCCTGTCAACTAAACCACGATTGTGTTTGTTTTTTTTTGTTTTTTTTTTATTAGTATGAATTATAATTAAAACCTCGTATACCCCATGAATTAACAGTTTCTATAGCAACGGAAATGACACAAGACCTTGTGACGCATCAGGATACAGTATTTATGATTAAAAAGTACAAAAAATACTTTTTATATTAAAAGATATTCTCATAATCCAAACTCTTTATGTATCAAATACACACAAGAATTTATTTTTCAACCCAAACTGGAAGAAAGAATGAAAATAAAAAATGATATTATACTGGTATAAATTCAGCTCTGTGGTAACTATGGAAGGAAAATGCCCAATATGGCAACCCTGACAGTGGCCTTATTTTCCTCCTGGGCTCTGGTTGTCAACAAAAACCTTACAATCCCTTTTTTTTTTTTTTTTTTTTTTTTTTATTATTATTTTTGTGTTATTCTTTTTTCTTTATTATTTCCATATTTTGATTAATTTATGAAAAGAAGTGCACGTACGTGTTTTTATTTACCTTAAAGATTATACTGTGGATGTCGATGTTCAGTTGTGATGCTCATAATTTATGTCGGTTAATTTTTTATTGGTATTTATTAGTTATTATTGTTGTTGTGTTGTTTTGTGTGTTTTTCGTGTGTACCTCTAAGCTGTGGAACGTCAGCCAGATTCACCTGAGCAACATTTGGCACTGATTTAATTAAATTTGGCCTTTCTTAGGGACTGCCTAAAAGGAGTGGAGATACCCTGCCAGCACACACACACACACACACACACATATTTGTCCTCGAAGCAGCCTCACGATTTGACACTTGGAACCTTGACAAACACAAAAAGACGCTGTTTTGGAGCCAAAGGGCCGACGTTCAAACATGCGAGTGGCAAAACACACACATACACACACACACACACACACACAAGAGGAAAGTAAGCCAAAGACAGACAGATTGCTGTCTCATGATATCAGTCTCACTGCAGCGTCTTTGAAACCGCCGCCCACTTCCTCAATAAGCCTCGTTTGTACTCATTAGAACACGTCGGAATATTCACATTCCGGAGAAACTCGACTTGAAGAAGATGCAACGAAAACCAGATTAAAGCCGAGACTTCGCTCTCCAGGCATGAAATCAGATCAGGTTTGTAATTCGGCTCACTTATAGCCATCGCATGGAGAAACGTGTACGCTGAATATCTCAATCTCTCAGATCTCAATTTAGCAACCTACCCTGTTTGGGCAAAAGTTTGTGGACACCTGACAGCATGTGCTTTTTGAACATCTTGTTCCATTTATAGTCCCCATTTGCTGTTATAATAATCTTCACTCTTCTAGAAAGATGATCCACAAGATGTTGCTGAGATTTGTGACCTCAGCCAATTAGTTAAGTCAGGTACTGATGTAGGTAAGGTGAGGAGGAACATCATGGACCTGACTTTGTGCACTTTGTGTCAGTAAAGGGAAAATTTAGTGATTCTGCCTCCAAAGAGGAACCACATCTGGTTGAAAAAAAGCAGGTGTCCCAAAACGTTTGGGCCAAATAGTTGATCAGGATCAGCATTTGGACGTTCACCAAATCTCAATATTCAACACAGATCCGTTGTTAGGTTTCTCTTAACTTTGATTTCTAACCAAGCTTCTGTGAACTCCATCACTCTGAGGAACACCAAGATTAGGTCACAACTATAGGAAGTGTGTTCATGACATTTTTTTTCACTAAACTCTCGACGCTGTTGAGTATTAGAATGCGACTGAAAAGCGTAAACATGAACAAAATGCTTGTAATCCAAGCACAGGATCTTCTGTCAAACTTACGGCAGTCCCGAGATCTAAACCCACCACCTGCAGCTTCCTAGATCTGAACTTTCAAACAATAAGAATCTGGCTTTCCTCTCAGCTTAAATGTATCGAACCTTCTTCCTTATTTGACCTGAGTTTTATAATTTCGCTTGACTCCCATCAGCACCCTCAGCCCCACCTCAGGACGTTCAGGTGCTCAGTCTGAGCTCCACCAGCATTAAGGTGAGTTGGGTGCCTCCTCCTGCCGCCAGCAGGCACGGCGCGATCGTCCGTTACACCGTGAGCTACCAGGCGGTGAGCGGTGAGGACACCGAGCGACACACAGTGACGGATATCGGAGCCGACGCCACCAGTGTGGTTCTGGAGGGTTTGGGCAAGTGGACGGAGTACGTGGTGCGGGTCAGGGCTCACACTGACGTAGGGCCCGGGCCTGAGAGCGCACCGGTACGCATCAGAACCAACGAGGATGGTATGTCCCGATACGGGGGTTCCAAACTCCCTGCTGGAAGATATGAACTCTACTTCCTGTTCCACTTCCTCTTTCCATCTTAACTCTCGGTGGTGGTCACTGGAAAAATGACGTTTTTCATCCTTTCTTCTTGACTTCCTGCCTTTGATCTCGTCAACCTCTAACCACACTAATGCTTTCTCCGGTTCCTCCTAATATTTTCCAATCAAAAATCTTTCAATCGTTTGCATAAACAACAAAACCTCTAAACTACAAACCAATGCCTCAAACCCAGAACGGGTTCAGGAGCTCGGTGGTTAAACATCTGTTCTCGCACCCTTGTGAGAGCTGCACAACCAGAGTTCACCTGGTCCACAGATCTTCAGCTTGATGTCTCTTATGTAGTTGGTCAGTAAGCACAGGTTGCTCTTCATATCTAACTGACCACGATGGGTTTTCAAGAAATCGCTGAGTCACTCATTTCTCAGCCTGCTGTTAGTGATGACACGGCAGATTTAAAAATCAAACGACACTGGTGCAGAGGTTTCTGACTTACTGAACATCTGGATTACTCGGGGGGTCAACGTGGGACCATTGAGGCGTATTCTGAGATTAGAGGACGATCTGATGGTATAGAGAGTGAGGTGGCTGCTGAACCAGTCGTCTCCGTAAACACGTGTAATAATGAGCGTTAACATCTATTTCTGCTGAAACTTCACGCTAGCAGGAGTCCATACCCTGGTAAACGGGTCATGCAGCGCAGTTCCTCACATGTTCTGGACCTTATATTTCCGCCATTTTCTCTGACGATGGATTACGTCCTTCAGAGATCATGGACTCGTGAGCGACAGAGAGACCGAGTGGGATCGAGGATCCAATATTCAATCATGAACCTGAGTTGATGAAACATGTACTGTTTTATTTTCCTTCTCTGTTCCCTTCGCTTTCCTTCTCTTCTCTTCTCTTCTCTTCTCTTCTCTTCTCTTCTCTTCTCTTCTCTTCTCTTCTCTTCCTCTTTCCTTCTGTTTCCCATCCTCCTCTTTTTCCTCCTTCCATTTACTCCACACCATTTCTTTGCATTCCTTTTCTTTTCCTTTCCTTCATTTTTCTTTTCCTTTTGCTTCCTCCTCATATCCCTTTGTTTTCCTCTAAACCTTCATTTCTCTTCTCTTCTCTTCTCTTAATTTCACTTCTCTTCTCTTTATTTCTCTTCTCTTCATTTCTCTTCTATTCATTTCTCTTCTCTTCATTTCTCTTCTCTTCTTCTCTTCCATTCATTTCTCTTCTCTTAATTTCACTTCTCTTCTTTTCTTCTCTTCTCTTCTATTCATTTCTCTTCTATTAATTTCTCTTCTCTTCATTTTTCTTCATTTCTCTTCTCTTCATTTCTCTTCTCTTCATTTCTCTTCTCTTCTCTTCATTTCTCTTCTCTTCTCTTTATTTTTCTTCTTCTTCTTCTCTTCTCTTCTATTCATTTCTCTTCTCTTTTCTTCTCTTCTCTTCTCCGCCTGTCCCTTCCTTACCTTTTCACCCCTTTTCTTTTCTTTTCCTTTCCTTCATTTTCCCTTAGTTTCATGTGTTTCCCTTCCTTTCTTTTTCTTCTCTTTTCTTTCCTACTCTTTCATCATTTCATCACTTTTTGATCTGC
Organism: Silurus meridionalis; assembly: GCF_014805685.1. Taxonomy (NCBI): domain Eukaryota; kingdom Metazoa; phylum Chordata; class Actinopteri; order Siluriformes; family Siluridae; genus Silurus; species Silurus meridionalis. The sequence continues at coordinate 1,133,371 of NC_060903.1, forward strand.
AGATCAGGTCACCCCTCTGTCCAGAACCTTTTTTTTTTTTTTTCATGTGTCTTTTTTCATATTTAATTACTTTTACATTTTTTTCATTTTGGTATAAATGAGTTCTCTCGTTTCCCACGACGACGCCGACATCTATAATTAAAATATTTGAAGTTTCGCTGCTGTAATGAACAAGTTTTTAAAACGTTTTTCCCTCCCGCAAGCTTCACTGTCCTTAATTCCCCTTTTTCCTTTCGGAATGCTGAAATGAGTTTCCTTTAGAACCGGGAAAGTTTAGCTGCATCATCAGATTCCTGTGTAAAGAGCTCGGAGCACAGGGGTACATCCTTCATAGTTGGGGAAAAGTTCTCACAGAGGAGCAGAACAGTCCTCCAGAACGTGGTGGAGGAAGTGATCTCTCACAGAAGATGCTTTGAAGAGGGTGGTTACGTAAACATCTGAACATGTGAGGAACGGGGAACATGCTAACGGCTTGTTAACAATCCTAGCTAACTCGCACGCTAATAAAATCTAACGCTAATTTCTTCGGAAAGGCTCCACGAATTCCTTTCAGGTTTATATCGTTGATTATTTTTTTATTAGTGATCGCAATATTCTTTATTACATTTTTTACACAAATATCACAGCTTTCATGTTTGGTTGTTATTTTTTTCATTTTGAGATGCTGCAAAAAAGACAATAAAAAAATACTGCAACTTTCAACTTCAAAGCGCGAACGGAAGAAAGGCTTTAGGGGAAAGAAACTAGTGACACTCGTTTGTTCGAGAAACGTGTGTGTGTGTGTGTGTGTGAGAGCGCTTAAGGGAACTTTAAAACATATACTCTACTTTGATGCTGAGCAACATAATAATAGATTTCTCTTTAGTATTGGTGCCCCGAGGCACATGCTAATTTTTGTCCTTTTTCGACTGCCTCGCTTCTCAGATACATGCTAAATTTTTCTCTTTTTATAGCGTAGTGGATCAAAGAAATGCATAATACACGTTTGTTTCTTTTTTTGCCATTCTCCAGCTTGAGCTACAAAATTTGCTGTAGTACCTGAGACCCTGGGCTGCTCGTAGAATCGCCTCAGACAAGAAACATGCATTTATTTTAACTAGAAACATTTTATTTATTTTTTTGTTGCATTTTTTTAAAGTGTCTACTATTTTTAAAGAATATATATATATATTTTTTTTTTTTTTTTTTTTTTTTAATAGTTTTTTTTGTTATTATATTTGTTTTGATAATTGTGCATTACATTTTTTTTATTTTCATTATTTTATTCATTTTTTTTTTTTACTTTTTTATGATTTAATTTTTTTATTATTTTTTATTTCTTTAATTGAATTTAATTTTTTTTTTTTATTTGACAAACTTTTACAAAAAATTGTTCTCCTTGATTTCTTGGCATCCTTAAATCTATTTTATTTCAAAGACTAAATTTTTTTTTCTCTCCTTTTTGTTCTTCTGTTTTTCTTCTCACTTAACATCTACTTACTTTACTTCATTATTCATGTATTTACTTTATTTCATTCTTTTAATGTATATATCTCTCTACATCTACATTATAATTAGTACTAATAATAGTAGTATTAAAAAAATAGTAAAATTCTATATAATATATAAATGTACAGTATAATATTTTATT
>NC_060903.1:1137500-1185000 GCF_014805685.1 Silurus meridionalis
TTTCTGTACCATCTACCTGGCTCCATGTGATCTCTGAGACCCCGCCCTCTTAGACTCCACCTCTTCAGATTTCTGGTATCTTGTCTTCTCATTTTTATAGATCTATTGCATAACACATAGCCCCGCCCCCTCAGCTTCTTAAAGCTGTCCTCTTTCTTTTTATCCATTAAACTCCGCCCCTTACCCTTTTGTTCTTTTTGAACATTTACCTAGCCCCGCCTCCTCTTTTCTTTAATGTAACCTATAATACCACACTCTCATACTCTTAGCCCCGCCCCCTTAGTACTACAGACTTTGTCCTGGTCCTGCCTTTATCTTTCTGGACTAATCTATAGAGCGCTATTTGTTTAGTTCTGCTACATTTCTCCACCTGGCCACGCCCCCTCAGCTCTCGAGAGGGTCCCATTTATTTGTTTGTTTGTTTGTTTGTATGTTTTACTTTCTTTAAAATGTCTCAAACACCACAGACAATTTTACGTTTTGTAAATTCATTGACGAAAAAATATATGATATAAGAATTTTACATAAATCCAAACGGTAACAAGGCAGTGCATTTGTGTAAAGTGGAACCTCTTTATTAAAGTGAAATCTTTGTGTAACAAGGAACCTTTTTCTAAAGACGAACCCTTATTAAGAGGATCCTAAAATTCTGAAGTGAAATCTATGTGAAAAGGAACCTGTGTATAAAGAACCTTTGTGTTAAAAGAATCCTTTTTTATGGAGGAACCTTTTTGTAAAATGGAACCTTTGGTGTAAAGAGGAACCTTTTTGTGAAGAGGAACCTTTTTGTAAAGAAGAACCTTTTGTGTAAAAAGGAACCTTTTTGAAAATGGAACCTTTGATGCCACCAATGAGAACTTTTTCCACTGTTTACGTAACACAAGTGTTCTGATTGTCTAATATCAGGTTGTCGTTAAAAGTGTGTGTATCGTATGCATTACTGTACATTGTGCGATTTGAAAGCAGGAGTGTGTGCAGCAGGAGTGTGTGTGTGTGTGTGTGTTCCTCATTGTCTTGTTGTGTTCTCAGGTAAGTGATGAAGGTTCCTCATGATGTTCATGTTCATGTTCCTGATGCCATCTTCCCTTGTTTCTCTGTACACACTCGGCAGGCACGCGATCACGTCTCAGTAAAACATACATGTGGGTGCACGGTCTCCCACAGCAGCCAATTTGACATGCCGCACAAAAGTATTGGCACCCCATTTGTCTATTGCAGATACTATATTTAATATTTTTATATCAGTAGATAATTCGAAACAATTTCTTTTTTGGCCAAAAGTTTGTGGACACCTGAGCCATTTAGTCTTCATTCACTGTTATAATGAGCTCCGCTCTTCAAGGAAGATGTCCACTAGATGTCGTGGAGATTCATTGAGACATGAGGGTGTTAGTAAAGTCAGGTACTGATGTAGGTGAGAAGGTCAGGAGGTCTGGGGTGCAGTCAGCATTCACTTTCATCTTGTTCAGCAGGAGATCTTCCAAACACTTGTAAAACACATGTAAAGCAGATCTTCATGAAGCTGGATTTGTGCACAGGGGTAGTGTCCTGCTGGAAGAGGTTTGGGTCTCCAAGTTTGAATTAAGGGGAAATGTCATGCTCCAGCATCCGAAGACAATTTGGAAAGTTGGGTGTCCCAATACTTTTGGCAAAGAGTGTGTATAGGCCCAGAAGAGTAAAAACAAACAGTAATAAGTGTGTATGAAAGGTAGACGTCATCAAATGTCTTTTGAGTGTGTATAACATGTACAATCTCTCTCTCTCTCTCTCTCTCTCTCTCTCTCTCTCTCTCTCTCTCTCTCTATCTATCTGCAGCATGTCATCATTCTTATCATCAGTTCTCACTTTTCATCAGAAAAGTAGCCATGCTTTTTTTTTCCTTCCATCACTAGTGCACTGTATTCACTCGTTCTCCCTCTCCTCCTCCCTTCCCTCGTGTGTGTGTGTGTGTGATTTCTTCGCTCAGTGGAACATTGAGGACACCACGGAATATGTGAGTAACCTGAGTGTGAGCCGGGGTGTGCGGCGTCGGGACACGCTGTGTGTTCTTGCTTCCTTGTGTGTGTGTGTGTGTGTGTGTGTGTGTGTGTGTGTGTGTGTGTGTGTGTGTGTGGTGGTTTTCCTCTTTTTTTGCCTTACACTGGGAACTAACACGTCTGTGCATTAGAGCGGGGATAAAGGTTAGTGTGTGTGTGTGTGTGTGTGTGTGTGTGTGTGTGTGTGTGTGTGTGTGTGTGCCACACACACACACACACACACACACACACACACACACACACACACACACACACACAATATACTTTACACAATATACAGCGTATACTCATTCTAAACAAAATACTAATATAAAATTTGAACACATTTAAAGTGTTAAAACAATATTTTTCATTAATTAACAGAATGGGAAGTCAGAAAACAGAAATCCAGATCAAACCAGTATTTAGTGTGACAACGTTTGGTTTTCAGTTCTATCACTTGCACACTTTATAGACTTGTACAAATTCAGGATCAGGTGAATGATGAACCAATTCTACCAAGCAGGTGCTGATGATTCTCCATTTCATATGTAAATCGAAACCCAGTCATTATCTTCAGGCAGGAGATTTAAACTGGGTGAGAAACAACCAAACTCTGTTCCTAAGGTGAGGTTCTGGATGACAGTTTCATGTCCCAGGTCCTACACCATGACAACAAGACGCAAGGTAGTTCTACTGCATCAGCAGGCAAAGATCTCAAAGTAGAAGTTTTAAGATGTGCTCTTCAAGGACTCTTCAGTCCTCTTTCGGTTGTTCAAGGAAACAATACAGCAGAAGACATCATCCTTATAACATCTAAAGACGTCCACCAGTGCCATCAGCAAAGAACCGGAGGAAACCAGTGAGACTCAGGTACACCCATCTGATGTTTGGAGAAGTCTAGACAGATGTGATCTTCATGGATGAAAAATGGCAGCAGGTGGTCTGGACTAATTAATCAAGATCTGAAATATTTGGTGATATTTGCTGAAATGCTGGACAGCGACACAATAAAGAGTGTCTGCAGTGAAGCATGGTGGAGGTTTCCTGCACATTTGCAGTAGCATTTCTGTAGGATTATTGAGATGTGATAAGGATTAATGGTGTCCTCATTGCGAAAAAATCCAGGTAGAGACTTCTCCATCATGCACTACTACAAGAAGGCGTTTGATTGGCCCCTATTTATTCTGCAGCAGGACCACGCCCCAAACAGGCATAACTTTTAAAGCTTTTCCTATATGTGGTTAATATCCTCGAACGTCGTAATCCGTCCCACAACGTCGCTGGATTTATAGCAACAGCGATAGCAGACGTCGTCTCGATCACGTGACGCGCATCCTCCATCGCCTCGTTTATTCCATCAGTCAGCCATGTTGCCAAAACGAAGTGTCAACTGCCTAATGAGGCCACTAATGAAGTGTGACCGTAATCTGCATTGCCGAGTGAACACACACACACACACACACACACACACACACACACACACACACACACACACACACAGGCAGTGAATGAATCAGAAGTGTTCTTATTTCAATCCCACTGACCTTAAAGATGAACCAGACGTCAGTGTTATTAGAATGTCATTAAACCTAAATTTTTGATTTGGCGCTCACTTGTAAAGTAAAAAAAAATACTTTGTTTTATATTATACATAAACTTTTTATATACATATATATTTGCTTTTACATTTTCTTTACATAATTTTTTTTTTTTTAAGTGTCAAGAAATTCTTTTTAAATTGTTCTTGAAATAAGTAAAAAATCTAATATATATATATATTTTATTTGAATACATCAAAAAAATGGTGATATATTTAATCATATGGTAATAAATATGTAATAAACCATTTCACAGTATTTAAATAAAGTCCTAACATTAATAAGTCAGGGTTAAAAGTAGTGATTGAGGAGAATATCTCAGAGTTCTGAGTGTGATCCGACAGATCCTCGGGTTCTGTTCGGTTCCGGTTTCACCACCACCTCCCCCTGTCTCTCATTAAAGCTTAATATAGAGACGTTATGAAAAAAAAAAACAAAAAAAAAAAAAACGCAGGACTCCAGGTGTGCTTTGTTCCCAGTGATTTACCTCCAACTCTCATTATTCATCTGTGTGTGTGTGTGTGTGTGTGTGTGTGTGTGTGTGTGTGTGCGTTCATGCTGCCGCTTGCGTGCGATCTGTTTGTTCTCCGTCGAGCTGCTTTTGTTCCAGCGCTCGGCCGCTTCCAGCCGCCGTGTGTGTCATTGTTCTGTCACGCTGTAATTAACGCCACATGCTGATCAAACTCCGTCTTTATCACCAAGTGAGGACGAGTCTGTACAGACACAAACACCCACTTTTTCTAAAGAGGATGTTTTTTTATTCGATCTGATTCAGAAATTGACTGAGGTTTCAATTAAAACATTCGAGAAACTAATTTTATTGTTCAAAGTCACAGAGAACCAGAAGAATCTAAATATTCTGGAAAATTACTATAATTTGTATTAATTAAATTGGGATTTTTTTTGCTCTCTTTTTTATTAGGGTTTAGGGATTTTGTTTGAACTTATTCCCCTTAATCTTCAGTATCGTTTATTTATATATCAATATAGTTATATACAATCAGCAGTGATTCTGAATCATTATTGTTTAGAAGCATTAAAGAATTAAACCAAATATTAAAGGTTTAAAAAAAAGTTTAGTGTATTTGTGTGTATTATATGTAAAAATAAATTCAATATAATTCAGTAAAATAATTGTAATTGTTTTTTTAGACTTACTTTTTTATATATTTTGAAATGTGGACAGATTTTATTTACTGTAATTTTTAGTTTTAACATTAATTTTTTTTTGCATTTTTATCTTCTTCCAACCAGAATTTCCACATGAAGATTTGACTCTTTATAAGATTGGAGATTTATTTTTAAATCAAGGTCAGATTTCGAATCTGACTTTTAATTCAGAATCTCAGTTTTGACATAAAATCCAATCCCCAAAAATTAGTCTTGATTATTTGTCTTTCTCATCCTTAGTATTTGGTTAGTTTTAAATTCTCTAAATAAACGAGTCATTTTTCACTAAACTGATTTTCAGACTTTTTCCTGAATTTCTATTAATAAACAATAAAAACACAGACGTTTGATTTTTCGGATTTTGCATTCTCTTAAAGAAAACATCAGCGGCAGAACTCTGGACACAGACGGGTCGGTTTCTCCGGTTGTTCTCTGTGTGGTTTGGAATAAAATGTGTGTGTTCTGGAAGCCAGTCGAGGCGTCGGAGCTGAGAGTCAGTGCCGAGCGAGCCTTCGCTTCAGATCGGATCCTCTGGTGGTTTTAAACATGGGCGTGTGTTGAAAAGGGGCTGTGTTTGTGGTTTGTCCATGGGGTGTGTGTGTGTGTGTGTGTGTGTTTGGCAAAGCGGGTCAAGGTGCTGCGTTATTCGGGGCTCAAGAGGTTTTTTTGTTTAACAGGAAGCCGTCATCTCTGGTCTGATCTCGGAGACGTCGTACTCTGTTACAATCGCTGCGTACACCACCAGAGGAGACGGAGCCAGGAGCAAGGCCAAGGTCATCAAAACCACAGGAGCAGGTACCAGAATAATTCCTAATAAAATTACATAATATTAATAATAAATCCATTAATGATAAATAAAATAAAGAAATAATGTTAAATATTGATATAAATTTTAAATAAAATAAATAACTAAAATACATTTATATTAAAAAATTATAATTTTCTTTGTAAAATCATTAATATATGTCATTTGTTACTGGTTGATTTATTTAAATGTTTTATTTTTTTATTTATTAAATATTCATTTGTTGATACGTGCCGCTGACCAGGACAAAATATCTTAAATTAAAAAAAAAATTAAATAGTTAAAAATATACTTTAAATATACACATTTTAAATAATCATATTATTTATTATTTTCATGAATAATTAATTATCATAAATAATTATTAAATGAGTAAATTAATATTTTCTTTAACAATTAAGAAAATAACAATTGATTTTATGGTTTATTGCCACATATAGGAGCTTTACAGTTCACAGAAAATCACCAAAAAATTAACTCAATAAAAATTAATTATTAAAGCAGGCCTTATTTGGCTTCATTTCTTTTAATTTGTTTGCTTGTATTGAAATAATTAGAAAACCTTTTTGTAATGAACCTGAAATAATGATTTCACTTTACAGACCAGGTTTAAAACATTCGAACCTGAAACCAAAGTAAAAAATGTAAATAAATTTAAATTAATATTTTCTTCATTGCAACTAATAGATGGAGACGTAATTTTTTTTTAACAAGAATAGATTTTCCTTCAGTTTTGATCAGCGCTATAAAACAATCAAATGCTAAATAATATAATAATAAAAATGAAAAAGATCGGAATTGACGTCAGAAACTTTTTCATCCATGAATGAGCAGACGTCTGAATAAAGCCGAGACCTGGACTTTGGAAGGAAGGAAGTCTCAGAAGGATGAGTCACGCCTATAAACTGTGTTAAAGTGGGCTTTTACTGTGTGAAGTCTGTGGAACTGCAGGCTTCTGAATGGAGCTGAAAAAGTCTCCACTATAAACAGCGAGAGTTTTCACAAAAAAAGAATGGATTGAATGGATAAAATTGGTATAAAATGCAGTCAGATACGGTGGAGCCAAAGTCTGAGAACTTCACCAGATGCTTCCAAATTCCACAACTGAAAAGCTCAGTGGTCCCTTGGAGTGGAACAGTTTATTCTTCTTCGTCTTTCGGCTTCTCCCATTAAGGATCGCCTCCTTCCTGGTGTCTCCATCCTCAGCATTCTCCTACTGATATACCCCATGTCCCTCCTCTGCACATGTCCAAAGCATCACAATCTCACCTTCCTCACCTTGTCTCCAAAATGTCCTACATGCTCTGTCCCTCTAATAAACTCATTTCTAATCCTGTCCATCGTCGTCACTCCCAACGAACATCTCAACATCTTCAGCTCTGCTACCTCCAGCTCCACCTCCTGTCTTTTACTCAATGCCACTGTCTCTAAACCATACAACATCTCAGGTCTCACCACAGTCCTTTAAAATTTCCTAAATTTCCTAAATTTCCTTTCATAAATTATCATAATATTTAATTATTAAATGAGTAAATTAATATATATCTTTTAACAATTAAGAAATAATAATTGATTTCTCTGGTTTTTTTGCCACTTAATAATTAATTATTAATAATGAATTATTAATATTAATTATTTCTTTTTATCGAATTCCACTCGGTTCCCTAAAATCACACCATCCAGGATTAAACTTTAGATCCTGACTCCATCATTAAAACGTTGGTTTATAAGAACTTGATACAGTCCAGTTTACAATTTGTTCTTAATAATATTCTAAAATAAAACCCCACATTTTTCATGTAGTGTATTTGCGAATCTTTGGTTGCTAAGAAACCAGACAGACATTACAAATGTTCAGATATCTTGAGGAAAATTTGGGCAACAAGATCACCCGAGCTGAAATCGAATCTGTCTGCTTAAACTTCTAAACACATTGCTGTTGTAAACTCCTCTCCAATTCCCACTCCCCGGTGAGCCTCCCGTGATACATTTAAGGGTTTTAATCGTATATATATATATATATATATATATATATATATATATATATATATATATATATATATATATATATATATATATGGCCCTCAGGAAGGATAGCAATAAAGAAGTAAATGTGATTAAAGTGGTCTTAAATGAAGTCAGACTCGCTGTCTCTGGAACGGCAGGGTTTTAAATCGAAACCCGAGTCTGAAGCTCTTTAGGGAGCTGCAGGAAGATTCGCTTTGGTTGATGCAACAGACTAATGGAGATCCTAATAAAGTCTAATAAAACCGTAAATGGTATTAAAATGTCCTTCAATGAAGTCAGAAGTCCAGTCTCTGAAACGTCTGGAAAAAAAAGAAAAGATCTCAAACATTTCCAAGTCGTCATCATGAGAAGAAGAAGAAGTGAGGAGACATGGTGCTGAATGGAATTCAAATGGTCTTTGATTAGCAATTAAAAAAAGAGTGGTATTAAAGTGGTGTTAAATGACAATGTGTCTCTTTAAAACATCGCGGCTGAAAATGGACCCGGAATGAAGCTCGACAGTAAAAACCAGACAGGAACCAGGCATTTTCTCAAGCGCTAAATTTATATATTTAATAATGCTAATAATTAGCAAAGTAAGTGGCTGTTAGCAAAGCATTCAGGCAGTATATCGATCCAGTGATTCAGCTGATGATGTAGTTTGTGCACTCGGCCGGCGTCTCCACACAGGTGGAAGTCTGGAGCAAAGCGAAAGTTTAGGTGTGAGGTGTTTAATTCAGATCCGTCTTAGCTTTCAACTCGTTAAATATCCTGTTCACGTAATTGGTCCTTGTAGTGACGCAGTTAAGTCTTAATGGTCGTCTCTTTAGCAGTTCTTCACTTCAGTTCTCCAGAGCAGCTAAAAAACTCACAGTCAGACACTTCAGACACTAAGGTCATAATTTTATGTTGACCGCAGGACAGAAAACAGTAAAGTATTAAACAGAACTCGAGATGTAGCGTTTCTAAAACACTGGAAGGAAAGAGTGGGATGTCAAAAAGCCTTAAGGGGCTGTGAAAATGGCAGGTTAGCATCTGCCAAGGCGACAGCTAATGGGAAAGCTTTTGTGTTAGCAATAAAATGTATCCTCTGTGAAGGATGCTTAAACGGAATAAAAATGATCTCACAGTCTACAGGTGAAGACTGAAATTGTAATCTGGTTACTAAAGGATATGTGTTACTTTTAATCTACTTTTAAGTTTTGGACCACAATTCCACCATTTCTGTTCCACCATTTCTAAGGAGGTAGAAGTTCAGTGGTTAATCCTCTGTGGTACTGTTCAAAATGTCAGGTTGAGCAGGGCCCTTAACCCCCTGTGCACCAGGGGGACTGTATCATGGCTGACCCTGCTCTCTGACCCTAGTGTCATAACATCACTGGGATATGCAAAGATGTGACGATTAAAAAGTTTTTTTCATTATTTTTTGGTTACAGTTCCTGGCAAGCCTACCATGCTTATTAGCATCACAGTGGGCAACACTGCTCTCCTCCAGTGGCAGCCTCCAAAGGACATGCCGGGCGAGTTGATTGGCTACCGTCTGCGCTACAAGCGTGCGGACGAAGAAACGTTCACGGTCCATAACTTTGGGAGTTCGGACGACCACTACACGGTGACGGGTCTCTTCAAGGGTGCCAACTACAGCTTCCACTTGAGCGCCAAGAACCGTGCAGGAATCGGAGAAGAGTTTGTCAAGAACATCAGCACGCCGGAGGAAGTTCCGAGTGGATTCCCGGTGAACCTGAGCGTAGTGGGACTGACCACCACGACCACCCGGTTAACGTGGGCACCTCCGGTCGCAGCCGAGCGGAATGGACGGATCACTCACTACATCGTCGTTTACAGAGACATCAACAGCCAGCAGAACAGCACCAATCGTACCTCTGATACTCACATGACGCTGCAAGACCTCCGACCAGACACTACCTACGACATCCGAATACAAGCTTTCACCAGCAAGGGGGGTGGACCCATGAGCCCCAGCATCCAGAGCAGGACCATGGCAACATCTCCAGGTTAGTGCTAGTGAGCAGAAACTCTACACAGTACTAGTTAAAGTCTATCAACCCAAACTCTTCTCCACACTTTATTTTCCACCATTACACAAAACGCCATAAATCTTTCGAGCTTCACATATTTAAACAGAACCAGTAGTGCTTCAGTTTGGTCCAGAAATATGTTTCTCGCACAATGTTTCTTGTCAAACATTATTACGATCAATTAATCTTTTATGAAAGAAAAGATTTTTAAAGGCTTTTTCCAGAACAAACACAATAAAAAAAAGGTATCCATTGAATATAAAAGCTAGTTTAGCTAGTGTCGTATAATTAGCTTATTTGTCTCTTCTTTGGCTAGCTTTCGCAACAAGTTTTGGTGTCAAAGCGGTAATGAAGACGTCCGTACTTCTGACCTGGGAGCTTCCAGAGAACTTCAAGTCTCAAGGGCTTTTTAAGGTGCGTAAAATGTCTGTAAATTGTTGAACGGTTGATATTTTATAACCTTTTTTATTTTATTTTAAGGGATTTTTCAAAAGTCTTTTTTGAACGTTTTTTTTATTTTGTTTTATTTGATCTTGTTATCCCAAAGTTACTCCCAATCTTTACAACAACTTTGGAAGGTGGAGCTTAGGGGGCGCCTCGGTCAATTAAATTAAATTAAGTGGAAAATTATGCGAAAGAGTACTTTGCGAATTGAGTCTAATGCATCCGTTTACTGCCTGACATAAAAAAAAGAATATATATCTATAATATAATACTAAAAGCCTGTATAGGAAACTCCATCTCTGATTCTCTAATCAAGGTAATTAGGTGGCAAATGCTGAACGTCTGAGGCTTTTAAGCGCTCTTTCTGCAAATTGACTTGGGTTTGAAGGAATCCACAAGCCACAGCATTACTCCACTGAGAAACATCTGGGAAATGTACGTCTTCATCACTGCACTGTCCATTACGCTAATCCCATTAGCACAGAAAAATCCTCCTCCGTCTTGTCTAGCGATTGTCTGTTATTTTTTTTATATCTTTATTACTGTTAGTTTTGCGTCTAAGGTCTGGAGGCTCACGCCGCAGGTGAGTACCACCCATAACGTGTCTGATTCCTCAGAGTGTGTTGGTTAGTTTCCAATAACAGCAATTTCGGCAGTAGTGCAAATCAACTGTAAAACACAGGTTTTTTCAACCTTTCTGTTGAATGAATATGTTATCATTTCTATAGAAACAACACATTTACGGGGACCTCAGTTTTCATTGAGGAGATGTTTCTCCAGAGTCAGAGCTTTGTAACAGTAAGAAGTAAAGTTTCTTCAGGACAGAGGTGTTTATTCTTCTTTCTGGGTTTTTTGAGATTGAGAAATCATTTAAATCCAGCACAATCTAGTTATTTATTTCCATTTATTTATTGACACTTTTCATAATGTTTTTTTCACCTTAAGTTTTTTTATTTATTTTCTAACACTTTAGTTTGTACGTTTTTGGTTGAATAAAGATCAGTGTACTCTAACAGCGCTTCTCCGTCACCCCTCGCTGTAGATTCTGTACAATCAGCAGAGTGTGGAGGTTCAGGGCAACATGAAGAGGAAGCTGATCACAGGTCTGAAGCCCGACACTAATTACTCGTTCGTGTTAATGAGTCGAGGAAACAGCGCTGGAGGACTTCAGCAGCAGGTCTCCATCAAAACCGCTCCGGATCTTCTCAAAACAAAACCCGTCCTCTTCAGAAACGACGAGAACAACGGTGGGAAAATCACCATCAACCTTCCCAAAGTGGCGACTACAGCACTGATCAGGTCAGGAACCACACACTGACAACGGGTTCCTGAGGAGAAAGATCTCACTACATGCTAGCTAGAGTTACCTTCAGAGGTTATTGCAAGCTATAGTTACCTCAGGATGTTGTTGCTAGCTATAGTTACCTCAGGATGTTGTTGCTAGCTATAGTTACCTCAGGATGCTATTGTTAGCTATAGTTACCTCAGGATGTTATTGCTAGCTATAGTTACATCAAGATGCTATTACTAGCTATAGTGTCCTCATAAAGTTTTTGCAAGTTAAAGTTACCTTGTGAAGTTATTACCAGTTATAGTTACCACAGAAGAATTTTGCTAACTTTAGTTAACTCAGGACATTACCTCAGGATGTTATTGCTAATTATAGTTACCTCAGGATGTTATTGCTAATTATAGTTACCTCAGGATGTTATTGCTAGCTATAGTTACTTCATAACATTATTATTACTGGGTACTTCAGGACATTATTGCTAGCTATAGTTACTTCAGGTTCACACACACACACACTCACACGTGCCGACTCAGCACTGTATATTCTCTCCGAATGTTTCCTTCTTTCACTCTTTTTATTTTTATCTTTTATTTCTCCACTGTCTCCCAAATCATTTTGTTTTTTCTCTCTACCTTTTTGGTCTGATTTTTTTTCCTCTTTTAACTTTCTCCATCTTCCTTTTATTATCTTTCTTTTTATTTGTTTAAGTGATTTATTATATTTGTTGCCTTTTTTTTATTTCACTCTTTCACGTTACTCTCTTTTTTGTCTCTTTTTTGTATTTTTATTTTTAGTATCTGTCCCCCTTTACTTCCTCCTTTCTCTTTTTTTGGGTTCAGTGGTAACTGTGCATAATGTACAGGTGACTGATTTTGTGTGTGTGTGTGTGTGTGTGTGCGCGGTTGGTATTACATCGTGGTCGTGCGGGGTCACTGGCGTCGTCACGCAGGTGGGAAAATCCAGATGAAATGGACCTTGATGAGGTGAGAAATAATAATAATAATAATTATATAAAACAAGAACAAAATAAAAGACGAGTGGAAGGAAAGAAGGGACAGAAAATGAGTAGGAGGACAGAAGGAAAGGAAAAGGGAAGTGATGGAAGGGAGGGGTGTTGTGGCGAGGCAGAAAGAAGTGATACAAAAGGAAATGAATTGATGGAAGAAGGAGAGGAAGTAATAGATAAAAGAAAAAAGGAGAGAAACTCTAGAAAGATAAAGGGGTTGAAGGAGAGCACAGAAGGAAAGAATCGATAAAACAGAGGAAGGGTAGATGGGGAGAAAAATGGCAAGAAAAAAGGGAAGTATGGACAGAAGAGAAAAGAAGAAAGGTAACACGTTCAGTTACCGAAGGAAGGGAGAAATAACCCTAAATCACTGTGCTGGTAAGCAGGTACTTACGGGATGTACTTCTCGTGTTCTTCTCTTTAGCTCCTGGAGGTGAGATTTTCTCCACCGAGGCACCGGAGGCGGCGGCGTTACTCAGAGAGTCTGAGGCCGTACATCGCCGCCAAGCTGGACAACCTTCCTGAAACATTCACACTGGGAGACGAGCAAAACTACAACGGTTTCTACAACCAGCCGGTGCCTAGCAACCTGCCGTGCCAGTGCTTCATCATGGCTGAGATGAAGGAGCAGCACCATCTCAACCCCAGTGAGAAACAGGTACATCTCCATTTATTCATCCTCACATTTACATCTCCTCACCTTCCCATCTCCTCACCTCCACATCCCATACATTCATATCTCCACATCTCCTCACCTTCCCATCTCCTCACCTCAACATCCCTTACCTTCATACCTCCACATCTCCTCACCTTCCCATCTCCTCAGCTCCACATCTCACCCTAATATCTTCACACCTTCTCACGTTCATATCCCCTTACTTCATACCTTCATCCTCACACTTTCAACTCTCCTGATTCTCACACCTCCACATCTTCTTACATTTACATCTCCTCCCCTCCACATCTTCACTCCTTCACTCCTCCACCTTCTTTTCTCCACATCTTCACATCTTCACTCCTTCACCCCTCCTCTCCTCCACACTTCCACAGTAGAAGGTCTACAGGGAACCAGGTTTTGTAATAAACTCTGCTCATGAGAGATGTGTTGATGAAAGGTCACGACTAATTGAGTTGCGCCGGAGACGTGTTTGTCAATTACAGCGTTAAGAGTTAGCATGTGTTGATATTAGGGACGACTTTAACACACACACACACACACACACACACACACACACACACACACACACACACGTTACAGCGTGTCTTGTCCTTGCTGAGGATCAGCTCAATGCTGTAGGCTAACACCAATGCTAACACTTTTATCTGTCAGAAACAGACAGCTGCTGCGGCTCGTCTGTAACCTCAACAACACACACACACTCACACACACACTCACTCACACACACACAACACACACACACACACACACACTCACACACACACACACACACACACACACACACACACACACACACACACACACACACACAGTCTCCTCCCTCTGTGTTTCTTCAATCCTCCACAGTGTAAACCACTGTGTTATACAAAACACACACCTGGCTTTGTTTGGTGTGTCTATGCAACTTCTCTCTTTCTCTCATTCTTTCGCTCTCTCTCTCTCTCTCTGTCTCTCTCTCTCTCTCTCTTTCTCTCTCTCTCTCTCTCTCTCTCTCTCTCTCATCTGTCGTTCCTGATAAATTATGAGGCATTTTTAAACGCTGAGTCGATTGTTTTGCCCTGGAGCTGCTCTGTCTATTTCATTTTTTATATGAGGTATGCACATGATGCACACACACACACACACACACACACACACACACACTGTGGGAGAGTGTGTTTATATTTGTGTTCTTCCTTCCTTCCTTTCTTTCTTTCTTTCTTTCTTTCTTTCTTTCTTTCTTTCTTTCTTTCTTTCTTTCTTTATTTCTTCTTCCTCCTCCTTTTCATACAAATTTTTTTTATTCATCTATGAGAGAAGATCAGAAACCTGCTGGCAGAAACGCATCTGATTTTTGACATCTGTTCCTTTTTTTATTATTTTTCTTTCTATTTCTTTCTTCATTCACACAGACACACACTCTGTCACACACACACACACACACACACACACACACACACATACAGAGTCAGGGTTTATGGTAGTATGGGGTCACCCTTAGGCGGAGAGGAAACTTGTTAACAATGTTCTTTGAGCCTGTGTGTGTGTGCTTGCGCTTGTGTGTGTGTGTGTGTGTGTGTGTGTGTGTGTGTGTGTGTGTGTGTGTGTGTGTGTGTGCTTGTGTGTGTGTGTGTGTGTGTGTGTGTGTGTGTGTGTGTGTGCTGTGTGTGTGTGCTTGTGTGTGTGTGTGTGTGTGTGTGTGTGCGTGTGTGTGTGTGTGTGTGCATGTGTGTGTGTGTGTGTGTATGTGTGTGTGCGTGTGTTAGAGACATACTTGAAAGAACCCCCACACTGTGTAATCCCTGCACTGGGCTTTCTGCAGTCTGTCCTGCTCAGATGATTGACAGGTTCTCAGTGTGTCTCCTGCAGTCTTCAGTTCGCTGGTTATTACCCGAGGTCACGGTGTACTTTTTATCCGTTTATTGTTGCACCAAACGTCCATGAAACAACTGTGTGTTTCATAGAAATTATCAAAATTAATCAACACTTTAGGCCTGAAAACATAAAGCCAGAGATTTACCTCTAACACTGCAGACTCCTTACAGCTTGAGTCGTTGCCATAGAGACGATGAGCACGAGAGAGCGCATTAATAGAAATGAATATAAAGCTGTGAAATTGAGCTGCACTTTATAGTTATAGTTATAGGAAACTAATCAACACTCGCTGTGTATTTATTCTGTTTTTATGCACTGCTAATCCAGTATTTTCTTTCGTGTGTGTGTGTGTGTGTGTGTGTGTGTGTGTGTGTGTGTGTGTGTGTGTGTGTGTGTGTGTAGCGTGTTCTCTCGTCCAGCCCATACTCAGACCCAGTGATTTTGGAGCGTGACAGCACCGTGGCTCAGAGTGTGGACTCTCCTGAGATGTTGTGGGTGATGGGGCCGGTCCTGGCCGTGTTGATCATCGTCAGCATCGTCATCACCATCATCCTCTTCAAAAGGTGAGATGTTCTCCATGGGTTCTTCTACTCTTTCAATCGTTTGTTTCAGTCTCAGGGGAACTTCCTAACAGAAAGTTTAATCATTATTATATACATTTTTTCCTTTTTATCATTTCCTTTTTTTTCTTTTTTTCTTTTCTTTTTTTTTTTTACATTATTACATATTCCTACTTTAATCGTACATTTTACTTTCTTTTTTTATTTTGCTTTATTGCACATTTCTTTCATTTCTTTTCTTTTTTTATCCTTTTTACTTTTAAATTATTTTGTCTTGTTATTGCAATTTTTTTTCCTAATTTTTTTAGCATTTCTTTCTTCCTTATTTTCTGTCTTTTATCTTTTGCCTTACTGGGCATTTATTATTATTTCCCTTTTTTCTTTCTTTTTAAATTTAATGTTTTAAAAGTTTTTCTTTTCTTTTACTTTTCTGTCCTGATTTTTGAAAGAAAGAAAGAAAGAAAGAAAGAAAGAAAAAGACTTTTTTGCTTCTATCTAGACAATTTCTTTCTCTTTTTTCTTTCTTTTTTCTTTCTGGTTTTTCTTTGTTTGTGTTTCGTTTGTAATATAAATTTTTTTTACTTTACGTTTATTTTATGTTACTTTATTTATTTTTATTTAATTATTTTTACTTTTATTAAATTTTATTTTCATATTCTTTAATTTATTTTATGTATTTATAATTTTTTGATGATCACTAACCCCTGCGTATCTCTCGCTCTTTCTGCTCCGTGTGAACAGCAAACAGGAGAGGTAGGTGTTTTCACATCAGGGTTTCTTTTCCTCCATCTCACCTTTCTCTTCTCACTCATCCATCCGTCTTGCTATTGGACACCAAGGCAGCGTGGGGGGGGATCAGATTCTCAGATTTTATTTAAAATTTAGATTAAATGTAAATAAATCAATAGTTTTGTTATAAGTCTGTATTTCACCTTAAAACCCCGGTGTCTAGGAGAAGATCCAGTTCTCAAGCTCTCACACGCATGCATGCTGGAGTTCAGACCACTAATCAGAACGATGCTAACGGCCCTTTGCTATGCTAGCAAAATACGTTTGTTTGCGCTAACGTTAGCTAAATGCAGTTCAATATATTTGCGATAATATTTAATTGTATTGGTTGATATGAAGATCTGCTTTCCATGGATTGGACTGAATGTGAACGCTGACGGTACCCCAGGCCTCCTCAGCTTCTCATCTACATGATTGTAGTAACACACTTGTTGCTGTATGAACCCCCACAAATCTACTGGAACATCTTCCCAGAAGAGGAAACTAAATGTGGGATGGGATGTTAAAATAAATGTACAGAGACCCAGCAGCGTTAGATCTGTTTTGTTTGGTCATGTGACTGAACCGTTAATAATTTGAATTCAAATTCAATTATTTCTAAGATTTTTTTTTTTAATTGTTCATGGTTGATCATCATCTCTTCTCCTCCAGGTGAGTGAGTGTTAGCGTGGTAACGTAGCCTTTGTGTAGCTTCACCCGGTTGCTGAATGGCCCCATTGTAAAGTAAATGCCAGACTGGCAGGAGGTGAAGAATAGAAACGTTCCCATCGTCAGCGCTGACATTTCTTCAGCCGGACCGTCCTGCTGCTCGTTTTCTTCTCTTTTACTCTCTTTGATTTGTGGGAAAACAGAAAGAGGTCTGTTTCACCAGAACCAGAACCAGAACCGGGTTTTTTTTAGGGAGCCGTGTTTGTGTTTGTACATCTGTGAGGTGGAGTTGATGAAGTTCACAGAGTCTTCACGATCACATCTACGTTCACATGAGGAAAGTTCCTCGTATTCAGTGTCGCTTTCAGAACTTCAGTGTAGTTTACACCCACACACTATATATACACACAGTACATTCTGTCTTTTTACTTTCTTTTTTTACTTTTTTTAACTTTTACTTTTTTTACTTTTATTTTTACTTTTAATTCTTTCTTTCTTTCTTTCTTTCTTTCTTTCTTTCTTTCTTTCTTCGTCCAATTTTCATATTCTGTTTATTTATTCTGCTTTTGTGTGTGTGTGTGTGTGTGTGTGTGTGTGTGTGTGTGTGTGTGTGTGTGTGTGTGTGTGTTTTCTTCTCACACTTCAGTAGCCATTGTGTCTGGGTGTGTGTCTGTGTGTGTGTGTGTGTGTCTGCGGGTGTGTGTCTATGTGTGTGTGTGTCTGCATGTGTGTGTGTGTGTGTGTGTGAGTATACGTCCATGCTGTAATTACTAAGCTGACGTGCTAATTACCCACGTGTCCTGTTTTTCCTCACAAAAACACTACATCACGTTTAGCGTTTAGCGTCTGCTAGCAGCAGATGTCGTATCTCCATCAGCATCCTTCAGGGAATCACACCACATTTTCTTTTCCATGTTTTTTCATCACATGCATTTTTTTTCCCCCTCCCGATCTGAAACCTGTTCAATCTCATCTGTCACGTATGTGCTTTTGTCATTGGTGTTTTTTTTGTTTTCATTTTAATTGGTACTTAAACACTAACCACATCACCACTTCCTGTCTGACAGGAAACGAGCATCTCCTTTACCCAAAGACGAACACTTAAGCGGGGTGAAGGATTCCCTCCTGGCCAACTCATCCGATCCTGTGGAGATGAGAAGAATCAACTACCAGACACCAGGTACTTTTTTTTTTATTATTTCAGTCAAATGAATCGTACATAATTTTTATACGTACCTACGTGTTTTCTTTGTTTAACATTTTTTGAATTTTAACGTTTTTTAAACGTTATAAATTAAATAAATTAATATATCAGTAATAGTAAGTCAATTTTTTTAAATATTAATTTCTCATCAAATGAATGAAATTTTAAGAGTTTTGATTCCTTTAGTTTCTAAAACATCATTTAATTTATTTATTTGACCTTTTTTGTAGCTGAAGCTCAGAAAGGTTTCAGAATTTCTTTTTTCTTAACAACTCTTCCCTTTTTTAAAGCCATTCTGTCTCGTGATTGGTTGATCAGCTGAGAGATGTTTTAGTTGTGTGAGGTTTAATTGATTTATTAAAGGAATGTTGATATCTAAAGGTAAAGAGGTACAGACTCAGCGAGACAATCGCAGAACTCAGAAGTGTCACTTAGCAAAAACAAAACTCAATAAAACGTGCCTTTCAAAGCACAATTCATAAACAATTTTTATCCTTTTTTTTTTTACTTTTTTTTTCCAATGTGTAATTGGAGGTTGTGTTGGTGTTTTTTATCCACCCCAAGTTTCATTTATGTTTATATTAAGACATGATTCATCTTCAAACACCTCCCTTCTTCTTTATCTCTCTCTCTCTCTCTCTCTCTCTCTCTCTCTCTCTCTCTCTCTCTCTCTCTCTCTGTCTCCCTCTGTCTATAATCCTCCGGGACTGATCATGCTTCTTTACAAAAATCTTCTCTTCTTCTTTCCTCTCATTTCCCTACTCTTCTCCTCCCTCCTCTCTTTTCTTCTCCTCTGCTCTTTTCTCATCTTCTCTGTTTTCTTCTCCTCTCTTCTCTCTTCCTTTTTTTATCTCCTCTCTTCTCCTCCCCTCACATCCCCTCTTCTCTCTGAACATCTGTCACGATCAGCTCGTCTTTAATTAGCCAGATGTGAGTATATTTGTTTTCCTCCCACGGTAAAAGCCATTTAAGTCTTTAATGAGTGTAAAAGTGGGCGGAGCTTCAACTCGTTTGTCAGCTGAACATTAAAACACCTCCTTTGGCTTTAAGTCACATTTTTTACTTTTTATTATTTTTTTATTTTTATTTAAACTATTATAAGGATTTCTGTTCATCATCAGAATCCCTGTCACTTCATTAGCGCTCCTGCTTTATGGTCGTCAAACGGATTGTGAAAGAGGACAAGAATAAAAGAGAGAGAGAGAGAGAGAGAGAGAGAGAATGTCATCGGCTGCTTTTTTCCTCTCGTTCACACACTGTTGTTTTTTCTCAAACTATTATTTGTGGCCAAAAGTTTGTGGACACCTGTGCCATTTAGTCTTCATTCACTGTTATAATGAGCTCCACTCTTCTGGGAAGATGTTCCAGTAGATGTTGTGGAGATTCATTCAGACACAAGTGTGTTAGTAAAGTACTGATGTAGGTGAGAAGGTGAGGAGGTTTGGGGTGCAGTCAGCCACAGTAACAATAATATCATTATTATTATCATTATTATTATTATTATCATTATTATTAATAATATCATTATTATTATCATTATTATTATTATTATTATTATTATTATTGCATCCTCTCATCAAGTCTCTTCAATCTGATGTTTTTTGTGTGTATGTGTGTGCGTGTGTGTCTGTGTGTGCGTGTGTGCGTGTGTGTATGTGTGTGTGTGTGTGTGCTATAACCCATTTTCCATCACACTTATCCATCTCAGCCCAGACGTTCCTCGAGAACGCACCTCATGGCCGCTGATCCCGGCGTCTCTAAACCTTAAAACTGATCGCTCTTTATTTCTTCTTCTTCTGTTTCTTTTTTTCCCTCCTTCCTTCCCTTCATTTTTTTCTCTCTCTGCAGGTCCCAGCACTTCCTGCTGCCCCGACACTCCAAGTTAGTTCCTGCTCTGTGTCTCTGTTTTCGCTTCTTCATCTGCTGATCTCTGTCTCTGTATCTCTCGGCGTTCTGTCTCTCAGCACCGCCTCAATCACCGCTGCCATTTACCCTGAAACACACCACAAACACCACAAACACCACAAACACCACGCGCCTCCAGCAACCTGTGCACCGACATGGATGTATAGAGATTATTGTGTGGTTGCAGCAAATTAGGCAACGTCTATGTGAGGTAGAAATGTATTGGGACACCCGACTTTTTCCTCCCATATATGTTTCTTCTCCAAACAGTCGGAGGCACACAATTGTGTAGGACGTCTTTGGCTGAAGGGCAGTACCCCTGTGCACAAAGCCAGCTCCATGAAGATCTGCTTTACATGGGTTGGAAGTGTGTGGAAGATCTCCTGCTATAGATCTCCAAAATCCAACATCCTTGTGGCTGAATGTATCTCCACAAATCTTCATAATATCTAGTGGAACATCTTTCCAGAAGAGTGGAGTTTATTATAGCAGTAAATATCGGTGAAATGTTGAATCTGGTGTTAAAAAATATAGCGCACTCCCCAGCGTGGCCGTTTCTCGGTCCTCGGTTACGCTCCAGGCGATCTTCAATTCACACATGTATTTACATGCTTGTTTATGCCCTTGTGTTTTTACCCCCACACTTTAATTCCCTCTTTATCATATTCAGGTTGCCTTGTTTGTTTTCTTCCTAATCGTCCTCCTTTGCTCACTGCAAAAAAAAAAAAAAAGCCGGCGTGAGCGGAGAACGTTCCGTAATCCAATTAAGCGTTCCTCAGAATCGTGGAGAAGATTAGCCATAAATCATCTTCTAACCGCTGACAAGAAATCTGGGGCGAATTGGAGAGAATGGAAAGATCCGAGCTGGCGCAATTAACGATCGATTCATAAGGAGGTGAGAAACAAGAGTCAGGATTAGAGAGCGAGAGAAGCAGAAAAAAACCTGAAACGTACGCAGTGTTCCGGTTTCACCTCCAATGATGTCATCGGTCCGCCGAAGTGTGTTTTATGGAAGCTAATATAGTCAAACACCTGAACCTAACGCTCCTACAAGCGGTTTACCAATAATGTTATCCAGAGTTGTAAATAAGAGCGTAATGTTTTGCACAATGAGAAACAACGTTTTAAATTTGAGGCAGATTTTTAACGAACGCTTGTCCTTTAACGAGACGTTGATCTTGTAGCTAATCTTCATAAATATGACGCAGTTACAGTTATTGTACGTTTCCTAATCCGAAATTGTAATAATATTGTAACAAAACAAAGTGATTGAGATCGTTGATGTGAAAGCTTCTGCTCCTTCACCGCATGTTAGCATCATGACATGCTAACGTCTTCTCCGCTTCTCTCTCTCTCTCTCTCTCTCTCTCTCTCTCTCTGTCTTTCTGTCTGTGCAGAAATTTCCATCCAAATGTTCAACATTTTGTAGCTAAACTGTGCAAGAATTTCACTTTTAACAAAAACGATGTGATGTCATCATAAAGAGATGAAAATGACCTCAGTGTCTTTTGTTTATATATTTTTTTTGGTCAGCAATTCACGTTTGTTCTCTTCGTACATTGATGTGTTTCCTTGGAGCGGCGCCGTCTAGACTTGTTTGTCTGATTTACATTGTAGCCAAAAGCATTTGAGATAAGCCACGCCCTCTTTCAAAGCTAGACATATTTGACTTTAGCTAAATGAACTAGCTACATTTGCCATTAATTATCAACAGGAGCTTGTTAATTGGGGTGGGTGTGGCTTAATATTCAAATAAACAGATGACAAGTGGATGGAAACTCGTTTCCGTTCTTTCCTTCTTTTTTTTTCTCGTATTTTTTCCTCAACACTTCCCTGACATCGCATCTCAGAGCCGGGCATCTTCACTCCTCCACACGTCCACGTCCACACCTGCTCGGCATCCTCCCTCGCACTCATCGCCCTGCCTGTTAGCCGTCCTTCCTGCTCAACACTTTTCTCTATTTTTTTCTTTTCTTCCCCAGGAATGAGGGAGCATCCTCCTATCTCTGTGTGTGAGCTAGCCGACCACATCGAGCGTCTCAAGGCCAACGACAACCTGCGATTCTCTCAGGAGTATGAGGTAATAAGCACATGGATTCACAAACCCCTCCTCTTCTTATAACCCCTCCCCTTTCACCCTTTTATAACCCCTCCCCATTTATCCTATTTATAACTCCTCCTTTTTTTCTTCTATTTATGACTCCTCCCTGTTTTCTCCTATTTATACCCCTCTTTCCCCTAATTATACCCCCCCTTTCACCGTTTTATAACTCCTCCTCTTTCCCCCTTTTTATAACTCCTCCCCCTTTCCCCCTATTTACAATATATATGGTTTCCGTCTTACCACCAAACGCAGTGTTTCAGCAGCTCAGCACTGTGAAATGAATTCAGGTGTTTTGTCTGGTTTGTAGCCTGACTGCCCGTCTACCTCTCTTTCTTTCTTTGTTTCTCTCGCTCTCTTTTTTCACCTCGTTATATTCCGTCTGCTCTGCGAACACTCGCCCTGACAGTTTTGACAGGAATTTGTGTTTGCGCTCGAGCAGATGCACACTTTCAGCGGCGTGATCCTGCGGGTTTACCTTGTCGCCGTCCTGATTAGCAGAGTGAGAGCTTTTTCTCTTCACAGCCGTCAGGAAAAAATAAGGAGCGAGAAATTTCACTTTTTTGCTTTCGGGATGTTTTGGGGGGATGTGCTGGGGCAATGGGGCGGTTTGAGGAATTTGGCGACATCATTAGCACATAAAGAAGTCACGATAAAACTAGTCTCTTAAATCTAATTAATACCTTATTAAATCATTTGTTACATCGTTTGAGCGGAAGGTTTGTTTTCCTCCGAGCGATCTCGTTTAGATTTGTTTGATTGATTTTGCACAGCTAATAGAGTTTGAGATTAGCCACGCCCCCTTCAAAGCTGAGCATGTTTGATGGTATCCTGGTGAATTATCTACATTTGTAGACCAGCCTGATGTAATACGAGTTTCTAGGAAACGTAAATAATAAACACATGTGCTTTGCATGACTGGGGCGTGGCTTAATATTCGAACGAGTTACAGAGTAGCTACTTTTTTTCTAGTGTCACACTAGCCCCGCCCATTCATAATAACTTTTTTCAGGGAAGGGGTGTGTCTTATTGTACTTATGCCTAAAACGTTAAGCAGAAATTAATAAATGAAATGTTTCTGCTTTAATTTTCTGGGACATTTAAAGATTTTTACTTTTTCTGTTTATTTTTATAAAAAATCTAGTAATATATAAACACACAAACCAACAGCTCCAGTCAGCAGGTTTCACTGGCAGGAAATGATGTTATTGACGCCCCCCCCAAGAAACAGATGGCCAGCCTCACGTCTGTTGGCGTATGTTCTTCACTCGCTCCAGCCTCGTCCCGTTGTCTCCCATTGGTTCTTGTGCTCGGAGCTCATCTCCTCTGGCATCACCTTTACAGGAAGTTTGAATATTCGACTGAAAAACACGCTCACGGCAAAACGGAGGCCAAGATGAGTCCAAATACTGAGTCACAAACACACCGGAGGAGGTCACCTCGTTTTTAGGTCATGTGACCCAGAGGGCATTTCGGGTAAAGATTAAGTGTAGCACATGTTTAATAACGGGGGGGGCAGATAGATAGATAGATAGATAGATAGATAGATAGATAGATAGATAGATAGATAGATAGATAGATAGATAGATAGATAGATAGATAGATAGACCGACAGACAGACAGACGGACGGACAGACAGACGGACAGACAGACAGACGGACGGACAGACGGACAGACAGACAGACAGACAGATAGATGAGAGTGATTGATGGTAACGAGGGAAAGACAGACAGATAGATAAATAGAGAGGTGAGAGAGGCATATGCGGAGAAAAAAGACTATTCCACCTGGTGTGTGTGTGTGTGCACTTGTGAAAACGAGAGACAGAGTGAGAGTTTCGGGTGATTTGTCGTCTCAGCTCTGACACTCACATGTCACTCCTGTGTCATTACTGGCGTTTCTCAAACTCGTCATGACGAGCACTGACAGCTTACACTGTGTGTGTGAGTGTGTGACTGTGTGTGTGAGTGAGACATGTTTAACTGCAGGATCCTCCTGTAGTCATCGCATGAACCCCTCATCCTCATGTGTTCGGACGCACGTGTCAGATCACGGCTCATCGCAAATCACTCGTACGTTTGTTCAGAAAGAACCGAGTCATGTCACCGAGTACGGTGTAGTAATGACTCGGCGGGTCGATGCGGAAAGAGCGCCCGCTCCACGCCGTTATCGACGCTACGGCTCGGCTCGGCTCGTGCGTGTCTCAGCAGATCGATGGCCTCAAAGCGACATTTCAGACAAAGAATTCTGAGGAACGCAGATTGGTTGCGAATCTGTTTTTCCAGCAATTAACCTTTTCTAGGAATTCCCACAAACTCTGTACTTGTAATTTAGATTTCCAGTGCGTCTGCGTGTATCTGCGTGTGTCTGCGTGCGTCTGCTCTTTGTCCTATTGATGCGCAGTTGGCATTCTGAGAATCGATTGAATGTAACGAGATCCTAAAGGGCTCATTAGTCTCCCGCTGGTCTCGTCACTTCACCTCGGCGTCTGAAGCGACTCTGAGTCTCTCCGCCCCCTGCTCTATTATTGCAGCGGGGAGTCGAGGGCAAGATCGCCGCTTACAAACACACACACACACACACACACACACACACACATGCGATAAATAGACACCTTGTTTTATTTGATGTACAAATGAGAAGAAAAAAAAAGTTTCTGCAGAGACGAGAAAATTATCACAAAAAGTAGATAAGATTTTATAAAATTGCCTTTCTTTCCCTCCTTTGCTATTCTCTCTCTTCTTCATCTTTCCTTTCATTTTCCATATATCTTCCTTTCTTACAGTCTCCATGCTCTTTTTTCCTCTGTTCCTCCTTTTCTCTCTCTCACCTCCTCTCGCTCTTTTTCTTTCTGTCGTTCTCCTTCAATCTGTCTTTGTCTTTTCAACTCTTTATCTCTCTCTCTTTCTGTCTTCCTATCGCTCTCTCATCCACCTTTTTGGATTTCCTACTGTCTATCCCTTGCTCTTGTTCTTTCTCTCTCTCTCTCTCTCTCAGTCTCCTCTCTCTCTCTTTCTCTCTCTCTCTCTCTCTCTCTCTCTCTCTCTCTCTCTCTCTCTCTCTCTCTCTCTATATATATATATATATATATATATATATATATATATATATATATAGCTTTCTCTCTCTCTCTTGCTCTCTTTCTCGCTCTCTTTCTTGGTCATTGTTCTTCCTGTCCTCTCCTGTCAGTAGCTCTGAATAAAGTGCAGGACGGTCTCTCGGTCTTTCCGTCTCTCTGTCAGGCCTCAGGGTCTGGACGACTCTGTCACGTTCACAGTGCAGCTGCTTCACCTTCAGCACAGAGCAGGAACATTACGACTTGCACACCTGAGACACGGCTGTAACACACACACACACACACATAGACGAGTGCTGAATGTGGACAAGGTTGGACATGGACAGGTTGATGAATGGACAGAAGGTTGGAGTGATGGATGGAGGGAGAGATGATCAGACAGCAGTTGTTTGTATGTGTGTAGATGGTTGCATGAAGGACATGGAGGATTAAAGGAACATTATTTTAGCACAAATAAATAGGGTTATATCACACACACACACTTACACACACACACACACACACACACACACACACACACACAGATTATTAACATATTACAGGGAGTTACAGCATTGTAAATGTATATATATGTAACAGTGTAGCACCATATTACATGCTATAACGCACAGATATGTGTTACAGAGTGTTACAGCCTGTTATTGTGTTATTGTGTTACGTTACTCTGTGTTACAGAGTGTTACAGCCTGTTATTGTGTTATTGTGTTACGTTACTCTGTGTTACAGAGTGTTACAGCCTGTTATTGTGTTATTGTGTTACGTTACTCTGTGTTACAGAGTGTTACAGCCTGTTATTGTGTTATTGTGTTACGTTACTCTGTGTTGCAGCGTGTTACAGCCTGTTATTGTGTTATTGTGTTACGTTACTCTGTGTTGCAGAGTGTTACAGCCTGTTATTGTGTTATTGTGTTACGTTACTCTGTGTTACAGAGTGTTACAGCCTGTTATTGTGTTATTGTGTTACGTTACTCTGTGTTACAGAGTGTTATAGCCTGTTATTGTGTTATTGTGTTACGTTACTCTGTGTTACAGAGTGTTACAGCCTGTTATTGTGTTATTGTGTTACGTTACTCTGTGTTGCAGCGTGTTACAGACTTTTATTGTGTTATTGTGTTACGTTACTTGGTGTTAGAGTGTTACAGCCTGTTATCGTGTTACAGTGTGTTAC
The DNA here is from genome assembly GCF_014805685.1 of Silurus meridionalis. Lineage (NCBI taxonomy): Eukaryota > Metazoa > Chordata > Actinopteri > Siluriformes > Siluridae > Silurus > Silurus meridionalis. Next base: position 1,163,863 of record NC_060903.1, read on the forward strand.
GTTGCTTCATGTTACAACGTGTTACAACCTGTTATTGTGTTACAGTGTGTAACAGGCTGTTATTGAGTTACAGAGTGATTGTTAGTTTTAGTGTGTTACATTGTTACCTCATGTTACTTTGTTTGACAGTCTTATAGCCTATTACTGTGTAAGTGTGTAATTGTGTGTTACATGTTATTAACTTTACAGTGTGCTGTTGTGTTACTGTGTGTTACATGTTATTTTTTGTTACAGTGTGTTAGATTGTGTGATTTATTTCAGTTCTAAAATGAACTCTTCTGTAAATCCCCCAGCGCTCGATCCCTCGTTCATTTGGGAGGTCGCTCATTTGAGGTGTCGAGTCGCTATAGAAACAAAACGTCTCTTGCTACATTGTGGGATACGGATCATGGTCCAGACATCGAGCTCGGCAGCGAACGTCCTGTGAGCCGAATTCATAAACGAGAGTTCTGTTCAGTTTGTCCCTCACAATCTGTCGCTCTTTTTTTCCCTTCTTTTTCTTTTTCTCTTTATTTTCTATAGTCCATCGATCCCGGCCAGCAGTTCACCTGGGAGAACTCCAACATGGAGGTGAACAAACCAAAAAACCGCTACGCCAACGTCATCGCCTACGATCACTCCAGAGTGGTGCTGACCTCCATAGACGGTGAGAATCGCACCCTGAAACATGTTGCCAGTTTTGTTTTTTTTGCACCTCAGAATCTACTAATTGAAATTTTATTGAAAAATTTTTGTTCATTGTTTTTTTCCTCACATTCTTATAGGTGTTCCAGGAAGCGACTACATCAACGCCAACTACATCGACGGCTACCGTAAGCAGAACGCCTACATCGCCACGCAGGGCCCTCTGCCGGAGACTCTCAGTGATTTCTGGAGGATGGTATGGGAGCAGAGAACAAACACCATCATCATGATGACCAGACTGGAGGAGAAATCACGGGTCAGTTCTGCAAAAAAAAAAAGTGCAACAATTAAATAGTGCAATTAAATCAATCAACCAATTATTTGAATATATGAATATTAATTGATTAATTAATGAATATTTTATATTTTATCTAATTATTAACTTGTACATACAAATTAATAAATTAATATTATCATAGTGGTTTCCATAGTAACAGCAATAGCCATATTACAGGCCACAGCCACATACAGGAAAATGTTATTTGTGTCCTAAGGCTGGGTGATATATCGATATAACATTGATATTGTGCTAAACGATTATGCGATACTCTATTTCCCAATATCTTTATTGTATTTTATTACATTTTTTTAATGTTTAATAATTAATAATGACATGTAAATGCTGCAGGTGAAGTGCGATCAGTACTGGCCGATTCGCGGAACAGAAACGTACGGAATGATCCAGGTGACCGTGTTGGATACAGTGGACCTGGCTACGTACAGCGTGCGCACCTTCGCACTTTATAAGGTAATCAAATAAACGCAACGTCGAACATTTAAACGCAAATATTCTCACATTCGCTGAAATCCTGAACTTTCTGTATCAGAACGGCTCCAGTGAGAAGCGAGAAGTGAGACAGTTCCAGTTCATGGCGTGGCCTGATCACGGAGTACCTGAGTACCCCACGCCCATCCTGGCCTTCCTGCGCAGGGTAAAAGCGTGTAACCCTCCTGATGCCGGGCCCATGGTGGTGCACTGCAGGTGAGCTAGGACCTTACATTAGCACTGCTGATCTTCACACCACGACCAATCACGTTACAGATATAAAGAAAAAACGGTGGTTAAGATGTCAGACGTTTGATCAGAAGGTTGTGAGTTTAAATCCCGTCACCACTAAGCTGCTGCTGCTGGACACTTAAACAAGGCCCTTAACCCTCAACTGCTCAGTTGTATGAACAAGATAATTGGATTAGAGTTGCAAAATTCTTATTTCAATTATTTTCAAGTTTTAAAACTTTCCATGGAAATTAATGGGAATAAACTGGGAATTTTCAATATTGCAGGTGCTGTGTGTTCGCTGCTGTGCAACAAGATTATACTAACAATTAAATCAGTCAAATTGTCGTTTTTTATAACAAACAAAACGTTTATATTTATAGTTTATATAAACTGTACCATATACAATTTCCCCCAAATTTCTAATAAATTCCTGTAGAATTTCCCAAAAAAAATTCCAACTTGAAATATTTCCAAAATTCTTCAAATGAAATTCCCATGGAAATTTTCTGAAAAGTTTTAGATTGAAATGAAATTAAAATGTAAATGATGTAATAATGAAGGATTTATTTATTTATTTTTGCCTCCTCCCGGCAGTGCGGGTGTGGGACGCACCGGCTGCCTCAACGTAATTGACGCCATGCTGGAGCGCATGAAGCACGAGAAGACGGTGGACATTTACGGCCACGTGACGTGCATGCGCTCTCAGAGGAACTACATGGTGCAGACGGAGGATCAGTACATCTTCATCCACGAGGCTCTGCTGGAGGCGGCGACCTGCGGCGTCACCGAGGTCCCGGCTCGAAACCTCTACACACACATCCAGAAACTGGGCCAGCCGCCGCCTGGAGAGACCGTCAGCTCCATGGAGCTTGAGTTTAAGGTCTCACACACACACACACACACACACACACACATTATTAAAAAACACTTACATTATCTGCATTCTGTACCTTTAGGGAGGTCATTGGCCAAAACTGAACACTTTGTGGGTTCAGCATTTTGGTAGCTACATGTGGTGCAAAAGTTTGTGCACCCTAAGCTTCTAATATTACAGTGTTCAGGTTGAAACTCCATCCATATAACTACGGTCTCTTTTTCTTCTTAGGTATAAAGCCACTAGATGTCTATTATTTATATATTTTACTAGATTATTCAATATTTGCATGTTTTTTGTTTTTAGAAATTAGAAAATAAACTCCTAAAAACTTCTTAAAAAAAGAAATAGATATAGAGTTTTAGACACGTTTATTGAACACTTTTTGGTAAGGAAACTCCAGTGTGTGGGTCATACAGCAGTTTAAATTAAAATATTGTTTCATTAAATATTTTAAGTGTGGAATAAAAGTAGCATTTGGTGCAGAAGGAGTGTTTGTGGATCCGAGATTCACTCCATGCTGCCCATCTGTGCTCTGGTGCTGCCAGTCACGCCTCCGCTCACTGCTCGGCCAGCACACACACACACACACACACACACACACACACACACACACACACACACACACACTTTAATCTCTCGTTTACACTCCATTACACTTTCCCACACTTCACTATTCCAACCTGTCTAACACAAACCCAGCACTTTGTCCTTTCTGCTTTCGTTTTTGTTCCGAAAACTTTACGCTTTGTTGTTTGTCGAACCATGACCGATCTCTGTGTGTGTGTGTGTGTGTGTGTGTGTGTGTGTGTGTGTGTGTGTGTGTGTGTGTGTGTGTGTGTGTGTTCCGTTCAGCTCGAACAGATAGAATTTAATAAAACATCAAAAACCTTGTCGCAGGTGTTACATCGGCACTTCGTCACAGACGTTTAAATAATAATTATAGGAAATAAAATAAATTATCATAACAAATAAAATCAAACATTATGTTGTTGTTTTTTTTTTATTATTGTAAATTTGAAATCATTTTATCGTCACATCAATTCCAAGTTTTTCTGAAAAGTCGGTCTGAAAGACTTCAATTTACTGACTTTATTTGTTTATTTATTACATACAAATTATTTTTCTTTATTTACTTTCAATATATTATTATTATTATTATTATTATTATTATTATTATTATTATTTTAATCATGTTACAAAAAAAAATTCCCTCAGTAATCAGCTGAAATGTTTTATTGTTACAGGTCTGTGTTTAAAAAATGAAAATGTATAAAATTGTAAAATTTATTCTTTGTGGGTGTTTTTCTAAACATTCATACAAATATGTTAAATCTAGAATTTTGTGCAGTTTATTATTATTATTATTTTTCTTTTTCATTTATTTAAGTATTACATTTGGCAGCATATTATCAGCTATTATGTAACTTTCCTTTCATTTCTGCTCTAGGTTTCCCTTCTTTAATATTATAGATAAAGAACAGAAAGAAAACAGAACATGGGAATAGTTTTTTTTTATAAATCTGTAAAAGGGTTTTAAATTTGTAAATATCTGTCTGTATAATGACGTTGATGTGGTGGTCACCAGCAGGGGGCGCTGAAGAAACGCAGCTTTTTTAATTCGCTTGCACCTTTTGGAGAAAGTCCACAATTTGTGTTACTTGATTTATTTATTTTTATTCATGATATTAAAACTGTGTGTCTGTGTGTGTGTGTGTGTGTGTGTGTGTGTGTGTACAGAGACTTGCCAATTCCAAAGCTCACACATCACGCTTCATCAGCGCCAACCTGCCTTGCAACAAGTTCAAGAACCGGCTGGTGAACATCATGCCATTCGAGTCGACACGTGTGTGTCTGCAGCCCATCAGAGGAGTGGAGGGGTCCGACTACATCAACGCCAGCTTCATTGATGGTTACAGGTAACGCACGCACACACACACACACACACACACACACACACAGTCTAACACCTGCGCTTTACCAACTTTACTTTTATGAAGAGTGACATTGACGTCTCCACCTTCACCATATTTACTACAGTCATCTCCCAGACTGTCTGTCCACATCTATCTGTCTATCTGTCTTACCTTCTGTCTGTTTATATAACTATTCGTTTGTCTGTCTCTTTGATGTCCTGCCTGTCTATTCACTCATCTGCCTGTCTGTCTGTTTTTATGTCTCTGTGACTGTCTGACATTCTGTCTGTATGTCTCTCTGTCTGTCTTATATTGTCTATCTATATTCCTATCTGTCTGTCAGTCTGTCTGATTTTCTGTTTGTCTGACTTTGTTTCTCTATATACTTGTCTGTCTGGTTATATGTCTCTGTGACTGACTTCCTGTCTATCTGCCTCTGTCTGACTGAATTTCTGTCTGTCTGCTCATATGTCTGTCTGTTTACCTGTCTGTGTAGTTATCTGTCTGTCTTTCTGGCTCTGTATCTGTCTATATACCTGTCCAAGTGTCTGGTTAACTATCAGTCTACTTATGTGTTTGTCTGACATTCTGTCTGTATATCTCTCTGTCTAACCTCTTTTTGTCTGTCTGTCCCTCTGTCTGATTCTCTCTCTATATCTGCTCTATTGGTTTGTCTGTCTATCAGTTAGAATATCTGTCTGTCTCTCTTGATCTCATCAGTGTCTCTGTGTGTATGTTGATTTCTCTCTGTGTAGCTCTGTCAGTCTGTGTGTCTGTCTGATGCAGATAAACAGACAGGTGGACATGGTATGGGGTGTGTGTGTGTGTGTGTGTGTGTGTGTGTGTGTGTGTGTGTGTGTGTGTGTGTGTGTAAGTGTGGGTAATGGCTCTACAGACTTGTCTCTTTCTGCCTCTGTGTAAACATGCACAGTGCTGATGGATCCCGGCGCTCCGGCTGCTTTTTCCCTCCGAACTGTTTACCTGAACGTGTCCATGTTTTACATGTCGGAGCTCCGTGGCGATTTTTTCCGCTCCGGGACACGAAGCCCTACGGTTCCTCACGATTCCCTACGGTCCCCCACGATTCCCCGGACATGGCAGGGCGAATTTTCAGCATTAAAGATGTATCGGGTCTGTCGCTGTGTGTTGTGTGTAGTTTCAGGGCAGTAAAGATAAGATTCCTTCTCATTCCTTGTCTCGATTCCAGCGGAGTGCAGGTGTAACAGGTTTCATCCCAATTCATAAGCGGATAAAATCACGTGCGTCTCTCCGGGGTGGAAACGTTTCGGTGTTGCGTTACAGAAACTCGAGCCGCTTCCCATACAGCTTTTAATTAAACGATCATCACGACTGCTGCTGCTGCTGGCTGTCTGGAGCTTTTAGTGCACAGTCCAGCTCAGAGGAAGGCCTCTAAGTGTGTGTGTGTGTGTGTGTGTGTGTGTGTGTGTGTGTGTGTCCTCCTTTCTGCTGTCTGTTTCTTCATTTGTCAGAACAAGACCCCGAGCAGACTTTAATCTCCAGCTTCCACGTTATTGCCTCGCCTGCAGCACCTTCATTAGCTGCAAACCCTGTGTGTGTGTGTGTGTGTGTGTGTGTGTGTGTGTGTGTGTGTGTGTGACAGTGAAAAATGTGAGTCAAAATGAAAGATGGTTTAGATCGCAGTATCTGTGATGCACTGCTGCCACCTAGTGGTATTCCAGTACACATGACATCCTGTACACTGTAATCGTCGAACTTCTTTTAAGATGCATACATTATATGCCGTGTATTGAAGGAGTCTCCAGTGTCAGAGATAAAACTAGAAATAGGAGAGGAATCATTGTAATCATCAGCAAGTTTTGTGCTTGAATGCGCCATCGGGGGCGGAGCCTAGTGAACATGGCAGGGAATGTTTGAATACCTTTATACCTGTACCTTTCATATGTTTTGACATTCATCCTGGTTGAACAGAATCGCTGCAAAAAGTATATGTTGTTAATGATCGTGTGTGTGTGTGTGTGTGTGTGTGTGTGTTTTACAGACAGCAGAAAGCCTACATCGCCACTCAGGGTCCTCTGGCCGAAACCACAGAGGATTTCTGGAGGATGCTTTGGGAGCACAACTCCACCATTGTGGTGATGCTGACCAAACTCCGCGAGATGGGACGGGTGAGGGGCACACTTCAAAACATCACACCACCTTTTACTATAAATCTGCATTATTCAGTATAATATAATGCTAAACTCTTATAACGCTAATACAGTTTATAGCTGCATTATATGGATAAAAAATGTTTATGGACACCTGAGCATAAGATTGTTATGTGCTTCTTTTTCAACATTGCATCCAACATTTAGTCTTCATCTGCTGTTAGAATAACCTCCACTCTCCTGGGAAGATGTTCTACTAGAATTTTGTGGAGGTTCATTTAGCTATAAGGGTGTTAGTAAAGTCAGGTACTGAGGTGCAGTCAGCGTCCACATTCATTCTGGAGCTCTACAGTAGGAGATCTTCCACACACTTCCATCCCATGGAAAGCAGATCTCCATAGATCATTGTCATGCTTGAACAGGTTTGGGTCTTGTAGTTCAAGCGAAGGGAAAATTTCATGCTCCTGAATCCAAAAGACGTCCCACACGATTGTGTTCTTCCAACTTTGTGTGCACGGATAATGATGGTGTCCCGATACTTTTGGACTCAGTGTAGCCGAAGCTCACGAATACATAAAATATATACATATATAAAATATAAAAAATACATCAATGTGTGAATATTTAACATTAATTTTAAATAATATACTTAATATTTGTAATTCTTAATGTTGTATTTAATAAATAGTTATTATTAATTATTAAAATTTAGTTTACATTGTTTCTAAACACTTTTATTCACGTTTTATTTATAAGATTTATTCTTATAATAAATATTATTCATTTTGTCTAATAATTTTACAAATCCAATGTGCTGGTGATTCCACTCGCTTATTTACACTTAAATCGATTTTCAAACGGATTGTGGATTTTTTTGCAAATCTGGCAACATTCATGCACGTGTACATCTTTTGCCTTTAAATATCATTATATTATATTAAATACGTTATTATCGTGTCTCTATATGGATTAATATACTGAGAGACTAATATATGGAGGTTAATATATTTAAAAACAATTAATATATGGAGACTGCGTTTGGTTTCTGAGATGATCGGATCTTCAGTAGGTTGGTTTTAGTGAGGTGTTTACAGCGCGCTCTTCTCGCTTCAGGGATTCTCCGCCTCGCTCAGTGTGTAAATAAAGTCAGCTGAGGCTCGGTCACTCGGGGGTTCCATGGCGCTCTGGTGGTGTTTTTGTGACTGAGCCAGTGGGCGTAAGAAATCCGTCTCGTCTCGGAGGAGTTACAGTGTGATGAGAGACGTCTCCTGAGATCGAGCTTGCTGAATATCAGAGTGTAGAAGTGTGGAGGAGTGTGAACTTTTTTAACGTCACCCACTGAATGGGTTTTAATTCGATTAGTAACGTAGTGTGGAATCAAACACCGGCTAATCTGTCTGTCTGTCTGTGTGTCTGTCTGTGTGTCTGTCTGTCTGTCTGTCTGCAGGAGAAATGTCATCAGTACTGGCCGGCTGAACGTTCAGCACGTTATCAGTACTTCGTGGTCGACCCCATGGCCGAGTACAACATGCCTCAGTACATCCTGAGAGAGTTTAAAGTCACTGATGCCAGGGTATGAGACTCTCTCTTCCTCTTTTGCTCTGCTTCATTCTCTCTCACTTTCACTTCCTGTCTCACTCTGTCTCATTATCTCTCGCTTTCGCTTCCTGTCTCACTCTGTCTCATTCTCTCTCGCTTTCACTTCCTGTCTCACTCTGTCTCATTCTCTCACGCTTTCACTTCCTGTCTCACTCTGTCTCATTCTCTCTTGCTTTCACTTCCTGTCTCACTCTGTCTCATTCTCTTTGCTTTCACTTCCTGTCTCACTCTGTCTCATTCTCTCTTGCTTTTAATTTCTGTCTCACTCTGTCTCATTCTCTCTCGCTTCTCTTTCTGTCACTCTCTCTCGCTTTCACTTACTGTCTCACTCTGTCTCATTCTCTCTCCCTTTCACTTCCTGTCTCACTCTGTCTCATTCTGTTTCATTACTCTTCTCACATCCTCATTTCTTTCTACAAGCGTGTGTGTGTTTGTTTGTGGTTAAAAGCATTCATGTTTCCTTGTGCTTTTCAGGACGGCCAATCACGGACGATCCGCCAGTTCCAGTTCACCGATTGGCCGGAGCAGGGCGTTCCGAAGACGGGTGAGGGATTCATTGATTTCATTGGCCAAGTGCATAAAACCAAGGAGCAGTTTGGTCAGGACGGACCAATCACTGTGCACTGCAGGTAGAACACACACACACACACACACACACACACACAAATCAGATAAAAGACTTAAAAAAACATTGGATTCGGATAAGTAATGCTAACTGAGTGTTATAATGCCGTGTGTGTGTGTGTGTGTGTGTGTGTGTGTGTGTGTGTGTGTGTGTTTCAGTGCGGGAGTGGGCAGAACCGGAGTCTTCATCACTCTCAGCATTGTTCTGGAGAGGATGAGATATGAAGGAGTGGTGGATTTGTTCCAGACGGTTAAAACTCTGCGCACTCAGAGACCTGCCATGGTGCAGACCGAGGTAGAAACATCTTCACTTAACATCTCTACTTAACATCTCCAGCAAACATCTCCACCAAACATCTCCACCAAACATCTCCACTCAACATCTCCACTCAACATCTCCACCCAACATCTCCACTCAGTATCTCCACTCCACACTAACCCTGTCTTCCCTGTGTGTGTGTGTGTGTGTGTGTGTGTGTGTGTGTGTGTGTGTGTGTGTTTTCTCTATAAGGATCAGTACCAGTTGTGTTATCGAGCAGCTCTGGAGTATTTGGGGAGTTTCGACCACTATGCAACGTAACACTGAGGGACTTCAGCTACCAAGAAGAAAACAAGGATAACACACATTTCACACACTTCAGTGTGTGTGTGTGTGTGTGTGTGTGTGTGTGTCACACATTTCACACACACACACACACACACACAAGACACACAACAGCAGATTCTTTCCTGACTGACACCCAGCAGCTCTGAACTCTTAATTTCACACACACACACACACACACACACACACACACACACACACACACACACACAGGACAGCTACTGGTAGCGTTCTTTTTTTCGTAAACATTAAAAATTTATTCTGACTATAATTTAGAATATTTGGACGTTTTAACATCGTACTTCACGGTACCTTTTTTTGTTTTGTTTTGTTTTTTTGTTGTAAATTTATTTTCCTTTAGTTTTATTTTATTTGAGTTTTTTTATATAAATATATATTTTTGGGTTATTTGAGCACACAGGACGTGAGCGTAATATGTACTAATACGAGAGGATTCACTCGTTCTCTGAGCTGCTGTCGGATTTCATTCCTAACACCGTTATTGGGGTTTTTTTTTTCTCTATTTTATATATAATTTGTAATTTGTTTTTTATTGTTATGTTATTATTGTTATTATTGTTCGCCGGGGTTTAACTTCTTTTAGTTTCTTTGTACAAAATAAAATATTGAGGAATTTTAAAAAGTAGAAAAAAAGACGAGGGGGAAAAAAAACGCCGTCCGGTTGCACGTGCCGATATTCGATTTCATTTTTACGTTTCAGGAAAAAAAAGTTTGTTCTCGTTCTTGGCGATTTTTAAGAAATCGCTAAATTTTTTAAAAATCTGATTGTTTTACGCTAATCCTGCTGATTGGATGGAGCCTGGTCATGTGACCTGGGACCTCGTTTGGAATGTTCTCTAAATATACTAACTATAAGATTCTAACTATATATAAATATAGTGTCAAATATAGTGATGTATAAATACATCGATTATCGGCACGTGCCGTGGCGTGGCGTCGAAATCTATACACACGACACGTTTCAAATCCGATTTCTCATCCAAGTGTACAGTATTAACCACTCCACAGGTGAGCGTTTTCTACAGAAATATCTAGATCTCTATAAATATATAAATAAATATAAATATATAAATATGAGGGAATTATAAATATTATTCATATAGTATATATACAGCTACAGATCGGGACGTACCAACTCCAGAGAGACTGCAGGGGGGGTGAATCTGTATTAATACTGCGAAAGAAAAATATCTACTGTATTAATCCTAACACACAAAAACACACACGTACGGATGTGTACAAGTGTGAGTGAGCATGTGCGAGTGTGTGTGTGTGAGTGTGTGTGTGTGTTCTTTCAGACGCAGCACAGCTGATTATAACCACACACACTACGCTGGCCAAACGTTTCCTTTTTACCTTGTGAATGGTTCGTGCCGTAGGGGTTTCACTCTGTTGTATACGCACTCTGTTTTCTATTCGTTACGGATCGTTATAATTAAAACAAACAAAAAAAACCTGAATTTAAAAAAAAGGTGCCGTTAATAAAGTTCGATAATTGTTTGGGGGATTTTTTTTTGTACAACACCCACGTGTCTGACGTGTCGTTTGTTCGACGTGTCGTTCCATTGTTTCTCAAATCGATATAAAGGTTTGTTACAGAAAAACTCATCAAAAATCATTCTATACTCGATCTTTAATGTTCCATGGTGTGCCGTAATTCCCGATCTGAGAAGTGTCTTCATGATGCTTGATCTTCTGCAAGGTTCTCCCAGCTTCACTCATGATCTCTGGAGCTCCACTATCAGGTTCTTGGATACCTCCTCGCTGAGGGTCTTTCTCAGCTATGGAGACCAGGTTATTTCAAACTTTCTATCTGAGATGGTCACTGTGATCTCCAGCTCTGTTCCTCGAAGAACTAATCCTCCTTTCCAGCCAGTTCTTTTGACCTCCTCATGGTTTGGATCGGCTTTGATCACGTCCAGTCCCATCTAATGTTTGATGTGATATGAGATGTCCATCAGCAGTTTGTTCCTTATGAAGAAATGAGCGATTGTGTGTCGGTACAGGAACCCGAGGAAACAGAAACGTCTCGGACCAGAGAAGCAACTCGGAAGGTTATCGGTTTCCTGTACAGGGTTCTGGTGCAGGTTTTATGTTTCCGAAAATTTTGTCTATAAAAATGGAAGATTTTCATTTTATTACGTTCAAATTAAGAAAATGACTCGAATAAAGATTTTATTTTTGCTGGACAAAATTTAATTATTTAAGACACAAAAGTGATCCTCAAACCTCCTGCTCTCAGACGTTATCAACCTGCGTAACGGTGAGTGTGATGATGATGAGGATGATGGTGAAGATAATGATGAGAGGGATGAGGATGACTGCTTCGATGACTGAGGTTTATGAATATGCAACAATTATGGCGATAATGATAACGAGGCAGATTTTGACCTTGATGATGGTAATGACTGCTGTGATGATGATCTTAATGCCAGTTATGAAGATGATAATGAGGAGGATGATGATGAAGATGACAGTAAGATGGTAAGGAGGATGATGATGATGATGAAGATGACAGTAAGATGGTAAGGAGGAGGATGATGATGATGGAGATGACAGTAAGATGATAATGAGGAGGATGATGCTGATGATAACGAGGAAGATGACGCTGATGATGATAATGAGGAGGATGATGCTGATGATAACGAGGAAGATGACGCTGATGATAATGAGGAGGATGACACTGATGAAGAATACAGTAAGTTGATAATGAGGAGGAGGATGACGCTGATGAAGATAATGAGGAGGATGATGATAATGAGGAGGATGACGCTGATGAAGATGATAAGGAGGAGGATGACGCTGATAAAGAATACAGTAAGTTGATAATGAGGAGGAGGATGATGCTGATGAAGATGACAGTAAGTTGATAATGAGGAGGAGGATGATGCTGATGAAGATGATAAAGAGGATGATGCTGATGATAACGAGGAAGACGATAACGACAATGCTGCTGATGCAGATTCAGAGACTTATGAAGATGATGGTGATGACTACGTTGATGCCAGTGATGATGATGATGATGATCATGGCACTAATGATGATGATGATGATGATGGCAATATTCACATGAAATCCGAGGCTTTGTAAACAGATCTGTGTACAGATTGAAAACATTAAATCACTGCTGCATTGTTCCTGGAGTGGAAATTCAGCAACAGATGGATGTCTTCCTTCATCACAGCTTATTCACATCCACATGACATCACAGAGTGACCTCATTTCCAAAATGCTTTGACAAGACAATACAGGGAAGAACCTGATGAGGAAGCAGGATCTCTAGAAGGAACTCCTCCTCATCTAGACATCATTCCCTTTCACACCTGAGTGCTGTACATCCATACGGTCCCAAAACTCAGTCGTGTAACCTGGAAGTTCATTATAGATTCATTATCAAGTCGATTTTATTGGAGTTCATTCAGCTGAAGTTTATTGGGACGAAGGAAAAGAGTGAGAGCGCCCCCTGTGTGTCAGAGGGAGGATTACAGGATAACAACCTTCTGGTTTTATGATGTTGATGAATAGAAATTAGGATGATTGTAAAACAGCTTGTTTTATAGATGTTTAATTTCTCTCACACCACAGCAGCTCATCAACAGTCACCATTTTTTACAAGAACAGCATGTAATATGTTTTTTATCCAGTGATACACTTTATGGCTAAAAGTTTATGGAAACCTGACCATAACATTTTTCTGCTGTTAAAATGAGCTTCACTCTTGGGAGGATGTTCCACTAGATTTTGTGGAAATTTATTCATCTACAAGAGTGTTAGTAAAGTCAGGTGGTGGTGTAGGTGAGAAGGTGAGGAGGCCTTTATTTACATTCATCTCAGAGGTGTGAATGATGGGTGGAGCTCTATAGAGTTTAGACAAAAAAAAAATAAATGAAGGTCTTAGAAAATCATGTCAGATTCTACAAGATGTTCAGAAGAACATACAATTTTCTTATAAAAACTCCACAGTAAAGACTCCTGATGCACTTTTTATTAAACCTAGAACTTTAATTTAGTTCTGCTCATTTTTTATTTATTTGTAGGAAAATTTCTGTTTTCTGTTCCTCCCTCAACTCAGCAGATTGTGTCTGTTATTCCTTCACAAGAATTTTTCCACAGAAGATCTACACATCTTGTACCAGATTTCAATAAACATAAAAAAAATAACGGATGATCTTCAAAACCTGCTGAATCGCAACACAGCCCTAAACCACATCCAATTACAGATGTGTCAATAATAAATCATTTAAAATAATAAATCTTTTATTTAGAAAACAATTCAGGTCAATTTCTTTCCTGTACTTTTTTGTTTATAGAATTCTAGTACATTATATATATAAACACATACATATTTAAGAATCTGTATATGTAAGTAACATTTCATAATTTGAAAGAACGCTAACTACATTTAATTTTTAAATAGTTTTAAAAGCAATGTTTACTTTTACAGCATTTCTTTTTTTATGTAAATCAATACAATAGTAAATACTGTTTATATATATTTTATATATAAATAAACTAATAATTTTTTTATAGGGATGTGTATGAATAAGAAATAAACTAATGATTATTATAACAAACATTTTCTACAAACTAAAAAATTGTATAAAACACACATATATATATATATGTGTGTGTGTGTGTTTTATACAATTTTTAGTTTGTAGAAAATAAATATATATATATATATATATATATATATATATATATATATATATATATATATATATATATATATATATAATAAATTAATAATAAAACCCAGCGCTGTTATTTTTGCAGTGTGATATTGGTTAATCTGGCAACCCAGGACGTGACAGCTCTGTGATTGGTTATGGTTCCTCCTGGCCATAGTAAACAAATGGGCAGCGCGCATGCGCAGTGTGGAGCTAATGGAGGTGATGGGGCTTGGGCTTGTGAAGGTCCGGTGCTGAAAGTGAGTGAAGAGAGGCGGAAAGATAAAAGCGGGTTTCCCGCGACATTTATTCCACATCATCGGTGAGTTAATGTGCATTCAGAGCGCGTAGTCTCACAGAAATCATCATTTATGCAGTTAAAACACTGTGTTTCTCCTGCACGGAGTTAATGCTAATGCTAACCAGCCAAACGGGGCTAATCTCGGCTACATAAAACAAAAAAACGGCTTTTCCCGCCTCTTTTCTTTGTATCGTTCGGCGGATTTGGGTTCTGTGGCGGTAATACTGTGCGGATCTGGAGCTGTAATGTCCCGCTGGATGTGTTTCCTCTCCCGGTCCTGTGAACAGAGAACATCAAGGCCTAGCTAGCAAGCTAAGTTAGCGTTAGCCGTGAGAGTTTTTTTTTTTTTTTTTTTAAAGAGACTCTCGGTTCAGCCAATCAGCGTTCAGAATGTCTCGGAGTGTAGGCGTAACCAGGACGGGGCGTGGTCTATGGGTTTGACGTTACCCGGAGGTGCTGAGTGACGACGCAGTGCGCATGCGCGTCTTCCATTGTATTGTACTGTACGTTTTATTTGCAATGTATTATATCAGTAATTTTTACTAAATTTAATAAAACATGTATGAAATATGAGAAAGTTATACACAAAGCACAGTCAATTAATAGGCAAACATTTATTCATTAAAATATTGTATTTATTTGATTCATATCTTGACTTATTTCAATATTAATATTATATATAATGTTCTTGTATTTACAACTAAATAATGAATAATAAGAGGAAGAAGAAAGAATAGATCAATTAGATTATCTTTCTCTCTCTCTCTATCTCTCTCTCTCTCTCTCTCCCCCACTTATTATATCAGAATCAGAATCAGGTTTATTGGCCAAGTGTGTTGACACACACAAGGAATTTGGTTCCAGCTGTTTGTTACTCTCAAAAGTACAGACATAAATAAAAACCTATACATGACAAAAGACACAACAAGACAAAAACAGACAATATGAGACAATACAGACAATATGAGACAGTATAGACAGTGTGGGTAATAAATAGGGATACAGACCAGTAATGTACATAAAGTGTGGGAGTGCATGGTAGTGCAAATGACAGTATTGTGTGCCAGGTATGATGAGAGAGTTTACTATAAAACTTTGTACAGTATATAGAAGCAATAGTGTGTGTAACATATACAGATAATGTGATGAGTGACAGTTTTGTGCAGTACTCATAGATATGAGCAGGGAATATAATTATGGTCAGTTGTTAGTGAGGGTGATTGCTTGGGGAAAGAAACTGTTCCTGTGTCTGGCAGTCTTAGTGAACAAAGTTCTGTAGCGCCTGCCAGAAGAGAGGAGCTGAAAGATGTTGTGTCCAGGGTGTGAAGGGTCATTAATGATTTTTCCTGCCCGGTTTCTGGTTCTTGTATGGTACAAGTCCTGGAGAGTGGGCAGGGGGCACCAATGATTTTTCAGCTGTTTTAACAGTTTTCTGCAGTCTGTTTCTGTCCTGTTTTGTTGCTGCTCCAAACCAGATGGTGATTGATGAGCACAGGACAGATTCAATGACTGCAGTGTAGAACTGTATCAACAGCTCCTGTGGCAGACTGTACTTCCTTAATTGCCTTAGAAAGTACATCCTCTGCTGGGCCTTTTTCAGAATTGAGTTTATGTTTGATTCCCATTTCAGGTCTTGGGAAATGGTAGTGCCCAGAAACTTGAAGTTCTCCACAGGTGACACAGGAATGTTGGATATTGTGAGGGGGAGTAGTGTTGAAGGATGTTTCCTAAAGTCCACTATCATCTCCACAGTTTTGAGTGTGTTTAGCTCAAGGTTGTTCTGACTGCACCATAGCACCAGCTGCTTCACCTCCTGCTTATATGCAGACTCGTCACCATCTTGGATTAGTCCAATGAGCGTGGTGTCATCTGCAAATTTCAGGAGTTTGACAGTTGGGTCACTTGATATGCAGTCATTCGTATAAAGGGAGAATAGCAGTGGGGAAAGGACACACCCCTGAGGAGCACCAGTGCTGACTGTCAGAATACCGGAGGTAACACCTCCCAGTCTCACCTGTTGTTTCCTGCCTGTCAGGAAGCTGGTGATCCATTGACAGATGGCAGGGGGTATAGTAAGGTTTAGGAGTTTGGAGTGGAGGATTCCCGGAATTATTGTATTGAAAGCCGAACTAAAGTCAACAAACAAAATCCGGGCATATGTTCCTGGGCAGTCAAGGTGTTGCAGAATGTAGTTTAGCCCCATGTTGACTGCGTCATCCACCGATCTGTTTGCTCGGTATGCAAACTGTAGGGGATCCAGCAGCTGTTCTGTCACCTTCTTTAGATGGGCCAATACCAGCTTTTCAAAGGTCTTCATGACGACAGATGTCAGAGCGACAGGCCTGTAGTCATTCAGTCCAGTAATGGAGGGTTTCTTGGGGACTGGGATGATTGTGGAGAGTTTAAAGCATTTAATATATTAAAGCTTTAATATAAATGCTTATATAATATATATATATATATATATATATATATATATATATATATATATATATATATATATATAAAATATAAATATAAATTTAAATGCTTTAATATATTTAATATATTAAAGCATTTAATATTAATAATAATTAAAGCATTTAATATATATTATATTATATTATATCATTGGACATTTAAAGATATTTATATTATTACTGCTATAAACATTTCCTCTTCCTTTTGTTACTATGCAACAAACTCAGGGTGCAGCTAGTGATTATTTTAGTGATCGAGTTTTCTACCGAATATTCCATCGATTAATTGAATAATCGGATCAATAAGTATTTTTTCTTTACTAAAGAGAAATACTAAATATACAAGAGAAAATAAGACTTAAGTCTTAAAAATGAAAAAGTAATTTGGTAATTTTATTTTTTTATTTTTTATTTTATTTGTGTTAATATTAAATTATATAAAAGAATATCTGTGAAAACTAAACTCATTTAGTGCTTTTAACTGCCGTATTACATCAAAATATATAAATAAAAAAATCATAAAAATCTATTTCATATGCCTTAAAAAGCTAAACACACTGTACAGTGTTTTCTTTGTTTTAGTATGAAATTACTCCAAGCTTGGAAAATTTGAGAGTGAAAAAAATCTATAAATGTCCAGATGTTCCAGATGTTCTTTTATTTTTTCTTCCATTGAATAATGCTCCTTTAGCATGAAGAACGGCTTCATACACTCTCAGGATCCGAACATGTTGTTTCTCCAAACGTTTTGCTGAAATATTCACCTGAAATCATTCAGTTCATCTCAGAGTAGTGCAGTAGGATTGAGGTGCGGTGTCTGGGCAGATGGTTCCATGATAAATATCAGTCCAGACGTCTGTCTGCTCTCTAAATAACACTTACAGAACTCAGACGTTTGCTTCGGCTCGTCGTCTTGTTGTACTGTGAAGTCGGATCCAATGAGCCGCAGTCCAGACGGAACTGCACGGTGCTGAAGTGTGGAATGGGATCCATGTTGGTTTACTTTCACTTTCCGGAACCAAAACAACCCCAAACCATTAAACTTCCACCTCCATGTGAGGGTGAGGGAGTCTGATTACATCTTCTCTCCTCTTTTTCTGTTAGAGATAAAAAATGTCCCATTTGGACTCCACAAAACTTTCATTCACATTACTGTGTTGTATTTGTGTGAATTACACACACAGTTAATAATCTCAGAACACTTAAAATACATTAGTCATTCATTACATTTTCATTTATTTTTCTCTCCGTACAATTTTATTTACTTCTTGAAGCCATTATAATGATGTTTTTGTTGTTTGTTTACTGTTAGGAGTGTTTTTCTGCCTATCAGCAGTTCTGTAGGAGTTTTTCAGCTCTGATTGAAGTGTGTGTGGTTGCAGGTTTGAGGATCCACCGGCGTGAGGATGGCGTGCGACTCATCCTCCTTCTCCTCCAAGGGGATCATGACCTTTTACCCGACCATGGAGGAGTTCAAGAGCTTCAGCCGCTACATCGCTTACATGGAGTCTAAGGGAGCGCACAGAGCCGGTCTGGCCAAGGTACACACACACACACACACACACACACACACACACTCCAAACTCACTCCAAGCTAAATTGGGATAAATAAATGCACAAAGAGAAAAAAAAGAATTTTTTAACGATAAATTCTCTCGTGATCTACAGATCGTTCCTCCAAAGGAGTGGAAGCCCAGACGCTCGTACGACGACATCGATGACCTGTTGATCCCAGCGCCGATTCAGCAGGTGGTGACGGGTCAATCTGGACTCTTCACTCAGTACAACATCCAGAAGAAACCCATGACTGTGAAGGAGTTCCGCAAAACCGCCAACAGCGACAAGTGAGTGAGCGATAACACTCGCGTCAACTCGGATGATATTAGACTCTCGCACGGCAGTGTTCGGTTGTGGTGATGGAGTTTTGTTTCTTCTCCTGCAGGTTCTGCAGTCCACGATACGATGACTTTGAAGAGCTCGAGAGGAAATACTGGAAGAACGTCACTTTCAACCCTCCCATCTATGGAGCCGACGTTAACGGAACTCTGTACGACCCTGTGAGTGACTTCCTCACTCTTCCTCCTTATTTTATCTCCTTCTTCTCTTTATCCTTTTCTCTATCCTGCTCTCTTGCTTCTTCCTTCTCTTTCCCCAGCCCCCTTCTTTCTACACCTTCATCCTCCTTCAGTTTTGAATTCTTTTTTTTCTCACGTCAGGGTGTGGATGAGTGGAACGTGGGCCATTTGAACACCATCCTGGACACTGTGGAGCACGACAGCGGCATCACCATCGAGGGGGTGAACACGCCGTACCTGTACTTTGGCATGTGGAAGACGACGTTCGCCTGGCACACAGAGGACATGGATCTCTACAGCATCAATTACCTTCACTTCGGGGAACCCAAGTCGTGGTACAGCTTCTATTCCGTAGAAAAACCTTTCAGTGTGTGAATCTTGAGAACTTCTGAGAGCAGGTTTAATTTTGAACGTTCCTGTACAGGTACACTGTTCCTCCGGAGCACGGGAAGAGATTAGAGCGTCTGGCTAAAGGTACGCATGAGCGCGATTTAGACACCTAGACCCTTTATCAGTTCATATGCATGTAATCGCCACCTAGTGGATAAACCCTGAACTGATCAGCAGTTTCTATTCCAACTTTATTGTTGTGCAGGATTTTTTCCTGGAAGTTCTCAAAACTGCGAAGCTTTTCTCCGACACAAGATGACCCTGATCTCTCCCTCTATTTTGAAGAAATATGGCATCCCTTTTGAAAAAGTGAGAGACCGTTGAAATGCTAAGACAATTTTGCTTCCCAGTGTTTGCATCTCATCCATGTTTTAAATTTTTCTAATTTTTTTAAGATCACTCAGGAAGCCGGAGAGTTCATGGTGACGTTCCCGTATGGATATCACGCCGGGTTCAATCACGGGTTTAATTGCGCGGAGTCGACCAACTTCGCCACGCAGCGGTGGATCGATTACGGAAAGCAGGCCATTCTGGTGAGATCCGGCGAGTTTAGTGTCGTTTGTTGCATGCGTTGTTGCGGTTAAATCTCACGCCTGACGCATTCCGACTCTCTCGGCTGCAGTGTTCATGTCGGAAGGACATGGTGAAGATCTCTATGGACGTGTTTGTGAGGAAGTATCAGCCCGAGCGTTACGAGTTGTGGCTGGCGGGGAAGGACAGCGCGCCCATCGATCACACCAAACCCACTCCAGAGGCGGCAGAGTTCATGGGAGGCAAGAAAGGAGACTTCGGTCACAGAGAACCGTGTACGCAGAAGCTGAGCAGCGACTCCAAAAAAAGGTGCAAATAAATTCTTTTTGGTTTTCTGTCTATATAGATTTTTATGGTGCTGGAGGTTACTGCTCCTTTAGTGCTGCTGTGCAACACCTCCACTGGTGTCTCACTTCATTTTGCCTCTTTCCCTCTTTTTCCCTCTCCTTCTCGCGTTGCTGTCATTTTCCTTTTTCCCCCCTCGTTTTGGGCGGAGCTTCTCTTCCTCCTCTTTTTAATCATTGCTGTTCTCCTTAATCTTATTGTATTATTATAATAAGTGATTAGGAGAATAATTTTTACTGTGTGTGTGTGTGTGTGTGTGTGTGTGTGTGTGTGTATACGTGCTCAGTGTGGCCAAACAGAGGATCGGTACTAAGAGGCACCGTGTGTGTTTGGAGGTACCGGATGATGTTCTGCCAAAGAGTGAGGAGCAGAATGGCGACTCTGTTTATGGGAAGAAGGGACGTCTCTCTCCACAGCCGGAGCTGAGCTCAGACACTTCCGGTACTTTCCTCACCTTTCTCTCCCTCCATCCCTCCACTGTCTGTATCTGTTCATCTCCCTGATCTGATCTCTGGAACGCAGTATAAACGTGAGTCGTGTGTGTCGTTTTGGTTTCAGACTGCAGCAGTCGGTCGCGTGTAAAACCTCCTCGTTCTGAGAGCTGCGTTAAATCGGAGACTGCTGATGTAACCTCGGCCCCGGAGTCTCCTCAGGCCCAAAGAAAAAGCCATCTGTACATCGCCACCGTCCCCATGGCCCCGCACTGCCTCTCCGCTCTGCCCTGGACGTCCAGCAAGCCCGGGGTCGCCAGCCTGCTCTTTCACCGGACCCTGAGTCCCTCTGACGCCCTGCAGGTTCACACCTACGCCGCTAAAGCCACACTCTGTAAACCCCAATATCCCAAATTCCAAGACTTCATGAACTCCGACTCCGAGTCAGAACCCACACCTGAGCTGAAACACAGCGTAGATACTCC